>NC_052163.1:116948691-117136933 GCF_902713615.1 Scyliorhinus canicula | reverse complement strand
GTGTGAGTGAGTATGTGTTTGTGTGCATCAGTGTGTGTGTCAGAGCGGAGCTGCTGATTGGCAGTTGCGGGGAAAATTTGCATCAGTGCATTGCGGTCACTGCATCCATAACTTGTAGTGTCCCCCACCCTTCCACCTCCTCTAACCTAAGGGGATGAGTGAATATCAGGTAATCTCTTTCTTTCAGTTCTTTAATCCGCAAGTTATAGCTTCAGATTTTCGGCGGGAGCAGTGGTCAGGGGTCGTTGGGAAGGTAAGTTTACCTCTTTAAAAACTTTAAAAACTTAACTTGAAGAGTGACATCACAGCAAAGCAGTGACCTGATTGGCTGGTAAGGAAAGTGCTCCAATTAGCAGTAGCTGGGAGAAATTTAACTCTTGGTGTGTTGGTGAGTATTGTGATTGGTAAGTAAAATCCTTATTCCTTTCACTTATTCATTATTTGATGTTCTATTTGTAATCAGTTAAGGTAAAGTGTAAAAATGGCAGGAGATCCCAGACCCGTGTTATACTCCTCGTTCTCAATGTGGGAGTTCAGGGACGCGGCCGATGCCCCTGACTCCTTCATGTGCGGGAAGTGTGTCCAGCTGCAGCTCCTGTTAGACCGCATGACGGCTCTGGAGCTGCGGATGGACTCACTTTGGAGCATCCGCGATGCTGAGGAGGTCGTGAATAGCACGTTCAGTGAGTTGGTCACACCGCAGATTAGGATTGGTGAGGGAGACAGGGAATGGGTGACCAAAAGGCAGAGAAAGAGCAGGAAGGCAGTGCAGGTGTCCCCTGCGGTCATCTCCCTCCAAAACAGGTATACCGTTTTGGATACTGTTGGGGAGATGACTCACCAGGGGAAGACAGTAGTAGCCAGGCTCATGGCACCATGGCCGGCTTTGCTGCACAGAAGGGCGGGAAAAACACTGGCAGGGCTATAGTCATAGGGGATTCAATTGTAAGGGGAGTAGACAGGCGTTTCTGTGGTCAAAAATGAGACTCCCGAATGGTATGTTGCCTCCCGGGTGCACGGGTCAGGGATGTCTCCGATCGGCTGCAGGACATACTGAAGGGGGAGGGTGAACAGCCAGTTGTCGTGGTGCATATAGGCACCAACGATATAGGTAAAAATTGGGATGAGGTCCTACAATCAGAATTTAGGGAGTTAGGAGATAAGTTAAAAAGTAGGACCTCAAAGGTAGTAATCTCAGGATTGTTACCAGTGCCACGGGACAGTCAGAGTAGAAATTCAAGAATAGTCAGAATGAATACGTGGCTTGAGAGATGGTGCAGGAGGGAGGGGTTCAGATTTTTGAGGCATTGGAACAGGTTCTGGGGGCGGTGGAACCATTACAAATTGGATGGTCTGCACCTGGGCAGGACTGGATCTAATGTCCTTGGGGGTGCTTTTGCTAACACTGTTGGGGAGGTTTTAAACTAATGCGGCAGGGGGATGGGAACCAGATTAGGAAGTTAGAGGTCAGTAAAGAGGCAGCAACTAAAGCCAGTAAGGTACTCGATAATAAACTCATTGTGACTAAGGGGAAGAGTAGACAGGGAAGAGATGATGAACGCAAAGGGACAGGTGGTCTGAGGTGCATTTGTTTTAATGTGAGAAGTGCAGCAGGTAAGGCAGATGAATTTAGGGCTTGGATTAGTACCTGGGAATATGATGTTATTGGTATTACTGAGACTTGGTTGAGGGAAGGGCAAGACTGGCAACTAAATATCCCAGGGTATAGATGCTTCAGGAGGGATAGAGAGGGAGGTAGAAGGGGTGGAGGAGTTGCATTACTGGTCAGAGATGATATCACAGCTGTGATTAAGGAGGGCACGATGGAGGATTCGAGCACTGAGGCAATATGGGTGGAGCTGAGAAATAGGAAGGGTGCAGTAACATTGTTGGGACTTTACTACAGGCCTCCCAAAAGCGAGCGTGAAGTAGAGGTATAAATATGTAGACAGATTATAGAAAAACGTAGGAGCAATAGGTTGGTCGTCATGGGAGATTTTAACTTCCCCAAAATTGAATGGGACTCATGTAGTGTTGGAGACATAGATGGAGCAGAATTTGTAAGGAGCATCCAGGAGAGTTTTTTTAGAGCAGTATGTAAATAGTCCAACTCGGGAAGGGGCCATACTGGACCTGGTATTGGGGAATGATCCCGGCCAGGTGGTTGAAGTTTCAGTCCGTGATTACTTTGGGAATAGCGATCCCAATTCCGTAAGTTTTAGAATACACATGGACAAAGACGAGAGTGGTCCTAAAGGAAGACTGCTAAATTGGGGAAAGGCCAAGTATTGGGGAAAGTCCAAAGATGTGCAGGTTAGGTGGATTGGACATGATAAATTGCCCTTAGTGTCCAAAATTGCCCTTAGTGTTGGGTGGGGTTACTGGATTATGGGGATAGGGTGGAGGTGTTCACCTTGGGTAGGGTGCTCTTTCCAGGAGCCGGTGCAGAATCGATGGGCCGAATGGCCTCCTTCTGCACTGTAAATTCTATGACAATTCTATGATAACAAAATTCGGCAGGAGCTAGGGAATGTGGATTGGGAGCAGCTGTTTAAGGGTAAATCCACATTTGAAATGTGAGAGTCTTTGAAGGAAAGGTTGATTAGAGTGCAGGACAGACATGTCCCTGTGAAAATGAGGGATAGAAATGGCAAGATTAGGGAACCATGGATGACAGGTGGAATTGTGAGACTAGCTAAGATGAAGCAGGAAGCATAAATAAGATCTAGGCGATTTAAAACTGATGAAGCTTTGGAGGAATATCGGTAAAATAGGACAAATCTCAAACACGCAATAAAGAGGGCTAAAAGGGGTCATGAAAATCCCAAAGCCTTTTATTCGTATATAAGGAGCAAGAGGGTAACTAGAGAAAGGATTGGCCCACTCAAAGACAAAAGAGGGAATTTATGCGTGGAGTCAGAGGAAATGAGTGGGATTCTTAATGGGTACTTTGCATCGGTATTCACAAAGGAGAGGGACATGACGGATGTTGAGGCTAGGGATGGATGTTTAAATACTCTAGGTCAAGTCGGCACAAGGAAGGGGGAAGTTTTGGGTATTCTGAAAGGCATTGAGGTGGACAAGTCCCCAGGTCCGGATGGGATCCATCCCAGGTTACTGAGGGAAGTGAGGGACGAAATAGCTGGGGCCTTAACAGATATCTTTGCAGCATCCTTGAGCACGGGTGAGGTCCCGGAGGACTGGAGAATTGCTAATGTTGTCCCTTTGTTTAAGAAGGGTAGCAGGGATAATCCAGGGAATTATAGACCTGTGAGCTTGACGTCAGTGGTAGGCAAACTATTGGAGAAGATACTGAGGGATAGGATCTATTCACATTAGGAAGAAAATAGACTTATCAGTGATAGGCAGCATGATTTTGTGCAGGGAAGGTCATGTCTTCCAAACCTAATAGAATTCTTTGAGGAAGAGACAAAGTTAATTGATGAGGGAAGGGCTGTAGATGTCATATACATGGACTTCAGTAAGGCGTTTGATAAAGTTTCCCATGGAAGGTTGATGGAAAAAATGAAGTCGTATGGGGTTCAGGGTGTACTAGCTAGATGGATAAAGAACTGGCTGGGCAACAGGAGACAGAGAGTAGTGGTGGAAGGGAATGTCTCAAAATGGAGAAAGGTGACTAGTGGTGTTCCACAGGGATCCGTGCTCGGACCATTGTTGTTGTATACATAAATGATCTGGACGAAGCTATAGGTGGTCTGATTAGCAAGTTTGCAGATGATACTAAGATTGGTGGATTTGCAGATAGCGAGGAGGACTGTCAGAGAATACAGCAAAACATAGATAGATTGGAGAGTTGGGCAGAGAAATGGCAGATGGAGTTCAATCCAGGCAAATGCGAGGTGATGCATTTTGGAAGATCAAATTCAAGAGCCGACTATATGGTCAATGGAAGGGTCTTGGGGAAAATTGATGTACAGAGAGATCTGGGAGTTCAGGTCCATTGTACCCTGAAGGTGGCAACGCAGATCGATAGAGTGGTCAAGAAGGCATACAGCATGCTTGCCTTCATCGGACAGGGTATTGAGTACAAGAGTCAGCAGGTCATGTTACAGTTGTATAGGACTTTGGTTAGGCCACATTTGGAATACTGCGTGCAGTTCTGGTCGCCACATTACCAGAAGGATGTGGATACTTTAGAGAGGGTGCAGAGGAGGTTCACCAGGATGTTGCCTGGTATGGAGGGTGCTAGCTATGAAGAAAGGTTGAGTAGATTAGGATTGTTTTCGTTGGAAAGACGGAGGTTAAGGGTGTGGTGATTGTAGATCTGAGTAGATGCAATACAACTGAGCAAGCACTAGAGGGAGCACGGGAGAGCTATATATACACTGGGACAGGAAGTGATGACACACTTCACGGAAGGCAGAACTCGTAGCAGGACACAGACACAGGCAGGCAGCATTTGAGGTAGCCGTAAGTTAAGCTCCGAAGACAGAACAAATTCACAATAAAGCATCTTCTCCACCTTTGAGACTACGAGCTTTATTAAGACACGAGGAACAACACATGGTACCAGAAGTAGGTTCAGACGCTTACTACAAGACAACTCAGCTGCAGACACAGAAAGACCAAAATGGCATGGAAATCTCCTACTGGACATTCGACTTGTGAAGGCATCGCTTATTCGAGGATGTGGCTTGGAACCCCACCTCAGCTGGACATGACGGGCAATGTAAGAAATGTCTGGAAAATATTTAAACAAATGTTCAATTTTTATATCGTAGCTAATGATGTAGCAGCAGCCTCAGACAAAATTAAAATAGCAATGCTGATCGCAGGACATGAAGCTAGGAAAGTATATAATGGATTTAAATACTCAAAAGATGAAGACGGCAACAACTTACAAACAATACTAAACAAATTTGAAGAGTACTGTAAGGAATTTGAACAGCGCGGTATGCTCAGAGGCCAAACTGCACAGAGACTGAGTGATGCAAAACTCAAAAAATCACTATCAAAACAGAAAGGTTTCAGTCAAGAAATCGCGAGTGAAAAGTACAGATCAAAAAGAAGAAATAGCTTGAATTTTGTCACAAAGCCAAAACGCTGAAATCCAGTCCAGATCGAAAGGAAAAGGTAACTTACAATTTTCAGAAAGAAAGAACGCTGAAATCCGCGATAAAATGGCGTCGGAGCACATTTTACAGTCTCGGGGAGACAAAGAACTATAAACTGCGTCTGCGCATGCGCAGGAAACGGAAGCCACGCATGCGCAGTTACAATCACCCGTTTTGCGTTATGCGCAAGCCGCGCGTGCGCAGTTTAAAAAAGTTCTTGTTGCTGATCGTTATGCGCATGCGCAGTCTCAAAACATTTTGGTCGCGGATCGTTATGCGCATGCGCAAACCGCGCATGCGCAGTGGACACAAAACCGCACAGTAAAGGGATGCCGATTTGCGCATGTGCAATTGATTCCTACGTATGATGTCACGAGCGTCATGACGTCTGAGCATCCGGACCACGCCTACTTAAAAGGGAAATGCCCGATAATTGAAAACAAGATACTTAAAGCGGTAAAACCAAACTTTCTTGCCTCAGAAGACAAAAAAACACCTGAACTTAAACCAGCTGTTGAAAATAACTCTCACAACACCCTGGAAAAAGCAGTCTGAACCACGAAAATTGAAGAGAACAAAAGAAATCCGAAACAAAAAAAGATGATTTGGTTTTCGAAGAATACTACTCAGACATGGCTGAGTTATTCGGATATGCTGATCACAGCATCAGCAACACGGTCGCAAAGCTCAACACGAATCTACTCGTGGTGGATGAATCCAACACCATAGTGCCATGGCAGATCGTCGATACATTGGATGACAGCAACACCCAGACGAAGACAACGCCACACAGAGAGCACAGAAAGACTCCACAGAGAGAGCGATGACAGGCTCCACAGTGAGAATGACGAAAGAAGCAAGCAAACACTCCCTGGCGAACACCATGCATGAACAAGACCATGAAGGTCAACCCGCCGTATCTGAGCAACCGCAAGCAGACTATGAAAGTCTACCAAGCTCACATAATCAAGAAGAAGACAATGTACATCTACCCACTGCATGCGAAAACAGTGACAAGGCGATCACACTCGACATACAGGAGGTACAGGATCACAGCGAGACTGACAATTCTCAGCTTGTCTGTACAGAAGCACAGAGTAGGGCCACCCAAGAGTCCAGAGAGACCACGCCAATAGAAACCATCCAGATTTTGACTCCAAAAGAGGAGCACCAAGAGTCCCGTGAGACCACATCAACAGAAATCATGAAGATTTTGACACCGGAAGAGGAGCACCAAGAGTCCAGAGAGACCGCGTTAAATGAAATCGTGAAGAATTTGACTCCAGAAGAGGAGCACCAAGAAAGCAAAGACGACAAATCTAATCCACAACAAATGACTGATGTCACCAGCATCAATGCAACATCAGATCAGTCTCACCATTCTCAAGACGAAACATTCAATGCAACAGATGCCACAAAGGACACTCGCACCAATAACTGTGACAATGACTCAAATTATCCACACGGGACACTCATTGAGCATAAGAAGAAAAACAAAAGCCAAAAGAAGCACAGCAGAAACGAGAACAACAACAGTAAGAACAAAAGCAACATGAAGCGCGACGAGAACAACAAAAATCGCAAGAAGCACTGCAGAAACAAGAACAACAACAGCACCGACAAAAACTACAAGCACAACGACAAAAACTACAAGAAGAACAACAAAACCAACAAGAAGCATAATAAAGATAGCGAGTCTTACAACACCAGGTTAAAGTCCAACAGGTTTGTTTCAAACACGAGCTTTCGGAGCGCAGCTCCTTCCTCAGGTGAATGGCGAGGTATGTTCCAGAAACATTTATATAGACAAAGCCAGAGATGCTGGACAATGCTTGGAATGCGAGCATTTGCAGGTAATCAAATCATTACAGATCCAGGGAGAGGGATAATCACAGGTAAAAGAGGTATGAATTGTCTCAAGCGCAACCTCAAACAAACCATTGTTTGCAGCAAATTACCCAGCCTTCAGAACAGCGACCACGACACCACACAACCCTGCCAGGGCAATCTCTGCAAGACATGCCAGATCATCGACTTGGATACCACCATTACACGTGGTAACACCACCCACCAGGTCCGCGGCACATATTCGTGCGAATCGACCAATGTAGTCTACCTCTTACGCTGCAGGAAAGGATGTCCTGAAGCGTGGTACATTGGCGAGACCATGCAGACACTGCGACAACGAATGAACGGGCATCGTGCGACAATCACCAGGCAGGAATGTTCCCTTCCAGTCGGGAAACACTTCAGCAGTCAAGGGCATTCAGCCTCTGATCTCCGGGTAAGCGTTCTCCAAGGCGGTCTTCAGGACACGCGACAACGCAGAATTGCCGAGCAAAAACTTATAGCTAAGTTCCGCACGCATGAGTGCGGCCTCAACAGGGATCTTGGATTCATGTCGCATTACATCCACCCCCCACCATCTGGCCTGGACTTGCAAAATCCCACCAACTGTTCTGGCTTGAGACAATTCACACCTCTTTCACCTGTGATTATCCCTCTCCCTGGATCTGTAATGATTTGATTACCTGCAAATGCTCGCATTCCAAGCATTGTCCAGCATCTCTGACTTTGTCTATATAAATGTTTCTGGACCATACCTCGCCATTCACCTGAGGAAGGAGCTGCGCTCCGAAAGCTCGTGTTTGAAACAAACCTGTTGGACTTTAACCTGGTGTTGTAAGACTTCTTACTGTGCTCACCCCAGTCCAACGCCGGCATCTCCACATCAAAGATAGCGACAACAAAGAAGACAGAAACGACAAAAATAGCAACAAGAATGGCAACGAAAACAACAAAGACAGGAATGACAGAAACAATAGCAGTGAAACTACGACTTGTACGAAATGGTACAACTCTGCACATGAAGGACAATGCCACAGCACACTGCAAAACAATGACAAGACTACAAACATGCCATGGGATGACAACGAATCGCACAAACTCACATCTACACCAGAACAAGCAAGCACACCAGCTTTCAAGGCAGATGACATACTAAATCGATACCACAAGCACAGAAAAAAGTCCATGTCAGTCAACATCAGTGGTTCGACCATGAAAACACCTCGGGATGACGCATTGGTTACTTAAAATAACAAGAACACCGACAACATTCACCACGTCAACAACGAAAAAGAAATAACTCAATGAACAAATTCATCAAGTTTGGACTCATAAATGTTTTTATTAAGAGTGGACTCATAAATATAAATTGGCTTTGTAAAATATGCAATAGCACCATCACTTGTATAGATACACATATCATAAGTAACTGTTTTGTACAATTTTCTTTAACGATGTACAGAAAATATGTAAAGAAAAAAGGGGGGATGTGGTGATTGTAGATCTGAGTAGATGCAATACAACTGAGCAAGCACTAGAGGGAGCACGGGAGAGTTATATATACACAGGGACAGGAAGTGACGACACACTTCATAGAAGGCAGAACTGGTAGCAGGACACAGACACAGGCAGGCAGCATTTGAGGTAGCCGTAAGTTAAGCTCTGACTACAGAACTAATTCACAATAAAGCATCTTCTCCACCTTTGAGACTACGAGCTTTATTAAGACACGAGGAACAACACAGAGGGGTGACCTGATTGAGGTCTACAAAATTATGAGAGGTATGGACAGGGTGGATAGCAACAAGCTTTTTCCAAGAGTGGGGGTGTCAATTACAAGGGGTCACGATTTCAAGGTGAGAGGGGGAAAGTTTAAGGGAGATGTGCGTGGAAAGTTTTTTACGCAGAGGCTGGTGGGTGCCTGGAACGCTTTGCCAGCGGAGGTGGTAGAGGAGGGCACGATAGCATCATTTAAGATGCATCTAGACAGATATATGAATGGGCGGGGAACAGAGGGAAGTAGATCCTTGGAAAATAGGCAACAGGTTTAGATAAAGGATCTGGATCGGCGCAGGCTGGGAGGGCCGAAGGGCCTGTTCCTGTGCTGTAATTTTCTTTGTTCTGTGTTTATCAGTGTGTGAGTGACTTTGTGTTTGTTTGTATCGATGTGAGTGTGTGTTTGTGCGTATCAGTGTGTGAATGTGTTTATCTGTATCAATGTGTGAGTGAGTGTGTGTGTGCATATCAGTGTGTGTACACAAATCAGTATGTGTGTGTATCAGTGTGTGTGAGAGTGTGTTTGTGTGTATCAGTGTGTTTTTGGGTATCAGTGTGAGTGTGTGTTTGTGTGTATTAGTGCGTGTGTGAGTATGTGTCAGTGTGAGTGTCCGGTGTGTGTGTAACAGTGTGTGTGTGTGTGTTTGTATGAATCAGTGTGTGTGTATCAGTGTGAGTGAGTGTGTGTTTATATGAATGTGTGTGTATCAGTGTGAGTGAGTGTGTGCTTGTATGAATGTGTGTGTGTGTGTATCAGTGTAAGTGAGTGTGTGTTTATATGAATCAGTGTGTGTGTATCAGTGTAAGTGAGTGTGTGTTTATATGAATGTGTGTGTATCAGTGTGAGTGAGTGTGTGCTTGTATGAATGTGTGTGTGTATCAGTGTAAGTGAGTGTGTTTTTATGAATCCGTGTGTGTGAATGTGTTTATGTGTATCAGTGTGTGAGTGAATGTGTATTTGTATGAATCAATGTGTTTGTATGAATCAGTGTGTGTACGCTGGTTTAGCTCAGTGGGCTAGACAGCTGGTTCATAATGCAGAACAAGGCCAGCAGCGCGGGTTCAATTCCCATACCGGCCTCCCCGAACAGGTGTCGGGATGTGGCGACTCAGGTTTTCACAATAACTTCATGTGGTGAATGTGATTCACACCGGATTATAATCTGTATATACATGTGTCTATATTATAAGTGCAGTTGCAGTACCTGACCACCAGGGGGAGTAGCTCTGGGAATGCTCGAGAATTGTACTGGGCTTCTTCCTTGGCTCCGCCCAGGACTCCTCCCCCTGGAGCTGCTGTGTAAAGATCAGTGCCACATGGTCAGCCGGCCAGTTCACCAAAAGTTCAATGGCTAACAGGCTGGCTCTGTTATTAAAACCGCTATTCTAATCCTACAAGCACGTGTCCGTAGAATTGTTGGTTCCAACACTTCATACTTGTGACACTAAAATATTATTATGATTTGTGTGTATCAGTGTTTGTGAGTGTGTTTGCGTGTATCAGTGTATGTGTGTGTATCAGTGTGTGTGTCTGAGTGAGTGTATGTTTGTATATCAATGTGTGTGTCCTGTGTGTTTGTGTGTATCAGTGTGCGGCGTATGTGTGAGTGAGTGTGTGTTTGTTTGTATCAGTGTATGTTCGTGTGTATCATTGAATGTGTGTTTGTGTATATCCGTGTGTGTGAGTATGTGTTTGTATGTATCTGTGTGTGTGAGTGAGTGTGTGTTAATGTGTTTGTGTGTATCAGTGTGTGTGTGAGTGAGTGTGTTTGTATGTATCAATGTGTGTATTTGTGCATATCAGTGTGTGCATGTGTGTGAATGAGTGTGTTTATGTGCATCTGTGTGTGTATTTATCTGTGTGTGTGTGTTTGTGTGTATCAGTATGTGAGTCAGCGTGTTTGTGTGCATCAATGTGTGTGAGTGTTTGTGCATATCAGTGTGTGTGTGTTTGGATGTATCAGTGTGCGTGAGAGTGTGTTTCTGTGTATCAGTGTGTGTGTATTTGTGTATATCAGTGTGTTTGCATGTATCAGAGTATGTGAGTGTGTGCGATGTGTTGTGTGTCTTGTGTGTGCTGTATTGTGTCCCATTAGTGTGTCGCGTGCATGTGTCCTGGGGGTGTGTGCTGTATTGTGTATCATGTGCATGTGTGCTGTTGTGTGTCATGAGTGTGTGTGTGCTGTGGTGTGTGTCCTGTGCATGTGTGGCAGTGTTGTGTGCCGTCAGTGTGTGTGTGCTGAGTTGTGTGCCGTCAGTGTGTGTGTGCTGAGTTGTGTGCCGTCAGTGTGTGTGTGCTGAGTTGTGTGTCCTATGTGTGTGCTGTGTTGTGTGTCCTGCATGTGTGTGCTGTGTTGTGTGCCGTCAGTGTGTGTGTGCTGAGTTGTGTGTCCTATGTTTTGTGTGTGCGTGTGTGTTTGCTGTATTGTCTGTCATGAGCGCATGTGTGCTGCTTCGTGTGTCTTGTGCATGTGTGTTGGAGGAGATTAGAGTTGGAGGAGATGAGAGAGATAGGGAAGGGCGAGGCCAGAGATAGATATGAAAACAAGAATGAGAATTCTAAAATCAAGGCATTGCCAGACTGGAAGGCGATGTAGATTCAGTGAATGTGGGTGATTGGGGAACGGGACTTGGGGTGGGTTGTGACAAAACACTCGAGTTGAAGGATGAACTCTAATACATCAATAATTTTCAAAGTTATATCGAATGCAATGTACCAGTTAAGTAAAGAGTTGTGTAGGGGCAGCACGGTGGCACAGTGGTTAATATTGCTGCCTACGGCGCTGAGGACCCGGGTTCGAATCCCGGCCCTGGGTCACTGTCCGTGTGGAGTTTGCACATTCTCTCCGTGTCTGCGTGGGTTTCACCCCCACAACCCAAAGATGTGCAGGATAGGTAGATTGGCCATTCTAAATTGCCCCTTAATTGGAAAAAATAATTGGGTAGTCTAAATTTATTTTTAAAAAAGAAAAAAAAAGTAAAGAGTTGTGGGAGGAGATTTACTTTGGTTACTGCGTGTAAGCAGGTTGAGATTGGCTCTGCCTGTGTTCCTTACGAAACCTGCATCTCCCCTCTAATACACTTATTCCCAAAATCTGACCTGAACCCGTCTGTGTGGAGAAAGTGACCATGGTTCACCACTCAGTACACCTTGGTATTCTGTTAACAGTCTCTTGTCCTAACGGTGATTTCTAAAGATTAGTATTCTGCTCCCATCAAGTTAAACCATGTTTACAATCACACCCCGCAATCACCTTTTGCCGCCAATAGCAGTCTTCATTCCTTAATAGCGCCATTAACACTGCCTTTTTGTCTTACGTCCATGACAAATTTGTCCATATCTCCTATGCTCCAACTTATCCCTGGTCTTCTATTCTGCCACCCCTCCCCCCCGCCTCCTTTCCAATTATATAACTATAGGGCAGCACAGTGGTTGGCACTGCTGCTTCACAGCGCCAGGGACCCCTTTTCAATTCCAGCCTTGGGTGACTGCCTGTGTGGAATTTGCACGTTCTCCCCGTGTCTGGCTTCCTCCCACAGTCCAATAATGTGCAGGATAGATGGGTTGTCCATGATCAGGGGCTGGTTTAGCTCACTGGGCTAAATCACTGGCTTTGAAAGCAGACCAAGCAGGCCAGCAGCACGGTTCGATTCCCGTAACAGCCTCCCCGAACAGGCGACGGAATGTGGCGACTAGGGGCTTTTCACAGTAACTTCATTGAAGTCTACTCGTGACAATAAGCGATTTTCATTTTCATCAATGCAGGGGGTTATGGGGATGGGGCTGGGAAGTGGGCCGAGCTGGAGTGCTCTTTCATAGGGTCGGTGCAGACTTAGTGCACTGTAGGGATTCTATGTATATATAGTTTTGTACTTTTCTACATTGCTTCTGTTCTGTGGAAGGATCATTTAGATCCAAAACTTTAACTCTGTTCCCCTCCACAGACCTGACGAGACTTTCCAGCATTTTCTGCTTTTACTTCAGATTTCCAACATCTGCAGGATTTTGCTTTCATTTGCTTACAAACATCGTTCCCTTAACCCCTGAACCATATCAACCCTTGTTAGGATCCCAGATGAGAACCCAACTATTTGCAATTTGTAAAATTGTGAGAAAATGTTACTGAGCTACAGGAGTGACAGCACTGACCAATAGACATCTTTTATGTTAAAACAAACTTTAATTTAAACACAGAATTAACCACATTAACAACTGAGAAATAGCTTTACAATTAACAGCGCCAACATTCTTAAGTAAAATAAGAAACTTTAACTTACTTCCTCAACCTGCCTCTGTATTCCAATTAAGCAAACCAACATAGTTCAAATACCGCTCATGGATAAAGTTCACAGCCAGGTTTCTCTTTGCTTTTCTCTTTGCTGAATCTTTGGAGAGAACCTTTCAAGACAAAAACTGAAACACTTCTGTTCAGATTAAAATGCGAGGCAGAACTAATTTTTCAGACAAAACCTGCTCCACCATTTAATTACATAATCTGTACTGAAAGCATAAGGCATTCTTCAGTCTCATCCTTAAAGAGTCTCAGGACCTGTTTAGTCAGGGGCAAACACAATACCCCTCATATATTATCTACATCCCAGTTGCCCTTTAAACGTAAACAACATTCAATCAGCAGAACACCTCACCTGCAAAATTAATGAATACCTCACCTTTACCACCCCTTAATTACTGCTTTAGCAGACATACTGGGCTGGATTCTCCAGCCCGCCGTGCCACATTTCTGGTTCAGCACGCCGGCAGGATACTCCGTTACGCAGGCTGGTCAGTGGGATTTCCTACTGTGCGGCAGCCCCACGCCCTCGGGAAACCCCCCCGGGCTGCCGGCAAAATGGAGCATCCTGTCAGTGGAGAATCAAGCCCACTCTGTATGCATCTTAGCCCAGGTGTTAATAACGTTACCGCAAAAAATTTATAAAATATGACCGTCTCTTATATTCACCACATCCGGCTGATCACTCAAGGGGATTCTGTCCCCATCTGCACAGATAATCAGTTGTGGCCGTGGTTAAACTTGCAAGTCGCTGGTCTGACCCTTAAGGCACAATTCGCATCTTGCAACACTCCCACATCCCGGGTTTGTGAATAAAAGCAAAATACTGCAGATGCTGGAAATCTGAAATGGAAACCGGAAAGGCTCAGCAGGACTGGCAGCATCAACATGGAGACAGAGAGAAACAGAGTGAACGTTTTGAGTCCGTACAATTCTTCTTCAGAGCTGCCGAGAGGGATAAATGTGTGGATTTTAAACCGTTTAAGGGGTTGGAGCAACATAGAAGGTCAGGGATGGGTGGGAGTTACGAGAGACTTGACAAAGATGCCATGGTCACAAGACAAACGGAGTGTTAATGGTAGTGTTAAAGACTAAAGAAGGTGTTAATAGCGGCACAAAGGTATTGCAGCCGAATGTGTTAATAGCAGAACAACGGTCAGTGCTTTATTAAAAGTAAAACTCAAGAAAAAGGGATAGATGGCTCTGAGGGGGAGGTGGGGGATGGGTTGGGACTGAGCATTTTTGGTATAAGAATTAAGGTGGTCAAGATGGAGAAGGGTTTGAGAAAGCCCATTAACACATGAAAGTGTTTTGATGGTGATGATTCTGGCTTATTAGAATCATCAAATTGGTGGATGAGTTTCACTCTATTGAAACCGTTTTGGGGATTACTATTTCCAAGGGATTTGGGTGCAAGCTTAGTCATCCTGGGACCCCCAGCAGGTTAGCTTCAAATACCATTGACAGTTCTGTGGTCTGGCTACAGGAGTTCAGTGGATGAGACAAATCATTTAAATATTGGGTAGTCACATCGTTTTGCGGTTTGATGGCTTGTGACATCTTTTGATCAATGAACTAATAGAGTTATTTCATTGACTCTGCGTTTTGTGGGCAGCACGGTGGCGCAGTGGTTAGCACTGCGATCTCATGGCGCCGAGGTCCCAGGTTCGATCCCGGCTCTGGGTCACTGTCCGTGTGGAGTCCGCACATTCTCCCCGTGTCTGCGTGGGTTTCACCCCCACAACCCAAAGATGTGCAGGGTAGGTGGATTCAACACGCTAAATTGCCCCTTAATTGGAAAAATGAATTGGGTACTCTAAATTTAAAAAAAAAAGACTCTGCGTTCTGTTTCGAGGTTTTTGTTAAACGTCCAGTTCTGAAGTCCCATGCGTCATACAGGATTCAAACACACGGACTTCACAACGGTTTAAAAAAAAATCAAGGTTCCTTTATTCCACCTGCGTCGAGACTGTACAAACTCACAAGGGAAAACATCACTTCCAGAAACAAGCTCTTTACAGACAGTGGTCACTCTGTTTCTCCAATTCAGATCTCTGTCCAATTCAGGATCTCAGCTTCTCTGGGTTTAATAATAGTAATAATAATAATCGCTTACTGTCACAAGTAGGCTTCAGTGAAGTTACTGTGAAAAGCCTCTGGCACCAGGCTCGATCTGCTACTCCAGCCCCGAGCTACAATCCTGCTCCCTTTCCCTCTCCATGAGGTTTCGTGGACCTCCTTCTCTTCCAGTCCAATCTCCCGGCCCAGGCCCCATCTCCAGCTTTCCTCACGGTCTTGTTCCAGTGGAAGCCCCAGGCTGGGTGAATTCCCCCTGTCCTGCGTCCTCCCTGGGCGATGACCTCTGTTGATGGGGCGGGAGGGGGGAGGGGGGGGGACCTAGCCCCACTGTGAATGGCCTACAGTCAGTGGGATTTGACCTCCTGCCCCACTCTGAAGTCGGAAAGTCATAAGTCAGGATATCGCGGGCTCGCTCCCTTCCCCTGATACACGCAGGATGCTGAGGGGCAAAATGTAACCAATCTCTGAAAATCGACCAAGACAAACGGCCTTTTTCATTTGCCGTACCATCTAATAATCTTTATTATTGTCACAGTAGGCTTACATTAACACTGCGATGAAGTTACTGTGAAAAACCCCTCTTCGCCACATTCCGGCGCCTGTTCGGGTACACCGAGGGAGAATTCAGAATGTCCAATTCACCTAACAAGCACGTCTTTCGGGACTTGTGGGAGGAAACCGGAGCACCCGGAGGAAACCCACGCAGAGACGGGGAGAACGTGCAAACTCCACGCAGACAGTCACCCAAGCTGGGAATCGAACCTGGGACCCTGGCGCTGTGAAGCCACAGTGCTAACCACTGTGCTACCATCTCTTGCAGTTTAAATGTTGCCTTGCTTTGCGTTCAATGGCCTCCTGCTGAAGGGGTGAGCACAAGCCAAGGGAAAGGATAGAGGCTGATTCCTCTATCAGGGGTGGAACTGTGAGGTAAGCTTACAGAAGTTTAACCCCAACAAGTTAAAATATAACTGGGAAATCTGTTAGAGTTTTTCAAGAATACAACTAGTAGGGTAGATAAGGGAGAACCAGAGAGGTAGTATATTTGGATTTTCAAAAATACATATGATACAGTGCCAGACAGGTGGTTATTACACAAAATTAGAGCTCATGGGATTGTGTTAATAAGTGATCAGAAATTGAGCATTGGTTAATGGATAGAAAACAGGGTATAGAATAAAGAGACATTTTCAGGATGAATTACAGAATCATAGAATCTACAGTGCAGAAGGAGGCCATTCAGCCCATCGAGTCTTCACCAGCTCTTGGAAAGAGCACTCTACTTAAGCCATACTCAAGCCCACATGTCCACCCAATCCTGGTAACCCAGTAGCCCCACCTAACCTTTTTGGACACTGAGGGCAATTTAGCACGGCCAATCCACCTAACCTGCACATCTTTGGACTGTGGGAGGAAATCGGAGCACCCGGAGGAAACCCATGGAGACAAGGGGAGAACGGGCAGACTCCGCACAGACAGCGACCTAAGCCGGGAATCGAACCTGGGACCCTGGAGCTGTGAAGCAACAGTGCTAACCACTGTGCTACGCCAAATGAAAGTGGAGAATGTGGGCATCGATCCCACTACCTCTTCTATGCTAAGCGAGCGCTCTACCATTTGAGCTAACACCCACAATCTTTTTTTTGGTTATTTTTTTCCCTAAATCACAAACCCCGACACTTGCTGTTGCCCGCAAAGGTGGGCACTGATCTTAGCAGCGTACCAGTAAAAAATTACATTTCATTCCACTGAGAACCATGGAAATGTGAATGGACTTTCCTGACATCCGTTACACACAGCTCCACAACCCAAAGTGAAGTCACTGCTTTCAATGGGAACCAGATAGACATGTTGGGCACGATTCAGCTATTTGAGAACAAAGTCCCAAAGCGAGTGCGTTTAGCTGCATATTTCCCAACGCTCGCAGCACCAGGAAACACACGACTATACAATATGACTTGCACTGTATAATGGGCCTCAGCGAGGAACACCTGGCTGAGCTGCACTTAGCCGCGTTTTGGGCACGGAGGAGTTGATGCGACCATCAATTCACCAGATACGTGCTTTGAGATAGGAACAGTGGTTTTAATCGACTTACTACAGAGCCAGCCTGTTACACGTTGAACTCTCGGTGAACTGGTCGGCTGGCTCTGGGCATCGATATTTATACAGCAGTCCAGGGGGAGGAGTCGTGGGCGGAGCCAAGGGTGGAGCCCTGTACAAACTCCTAAGCATTCCCAGAGCTACTCCCCCAGTGGTCGGGCAACGCAACTGCGCTTAAAATCGTACGGTCTCATATATATATATATATATATATATTACAGTGTGAATTACATTCACCACATTCACCCCCTACAAAAAAATCAAGTCCGGCGGGGATGTGGTGGTTCATAAATTGAGTCTATCGGGTGATCGAGTCGTCCGCTGCGATCTGCGGAGCACCGGGGTTGCAGCCTCTTGTGGTGGCTGGATGGGTGTTGTGGGTTGGGGTACGATGGCGGACTCTAGGGGTGATTCCGTCCGAGCTCCATACCCGTCTGGTTCGACTGGGGACTGGGGGCGCTGGGGGTTAGCCGGTGCGCGAAACAAATGTAGCGAGCTAGTGGGCGTCAGGGAACCCGACGAAGGCGTACTGGGGGTTGGAGTGAAGCAGGCGCATCTTCTCTACAAGGGGGTCAGTTTTGTGTGTCCTGTCGTGCTTCCTCAGGAGTACAGGGCCTGGTGTCTTCAGCCATGCCGGGAGTGAGACCCCCGTGGTAGTGCCCCTGGAAAAGATAAAGAGGGGTCTGGTTGGTCGCGGTGCAAAAGAGTGACCTAATAGCGTGGAGCATGTCTGGGAGGACATCCTTGATGCAGTTGAAGGCCTGGCGCGCCTCAGCTGACAGGGGAAATAGTCTGGCCTTAAATAGTGGGCGGGCTTTGTCCGCATATTGAGGGACCCACTGGGCGTAGTACGAAAAGAATCCCAAGCACCGTTTCAGGGCCTTGGGGCAATGAGGGAGAGGAAGTTCTAAGAGGGGCGCATACGGTCCGGGTCGGGACCCAGGACTCCGTTTTCCACGACATAGCCGAGGATGGCTAGTCTGGTCGTGCGGAAAACGCATTTCTCCTTGTAATTGGTGAGGTTTAGTTTCTGAGCCGTCTGGAGAAAACGGTAGAGGTTGGCGTCGTGGTCCTGCTGGTCATAGCCGCAGATGGTAACGTTATCCAAGTACGGAAACGTGGCCCGCAGCCCGTACTGGTCCACCATTCGGTCCATTGTTCGTTGGAAAACCGAAACCCCATTAGTGACGCCGAAGGGAACCCGGAGGAAATGGAAGAGGCGGCCATCGGCCTCGAATGCCGTGTAGTGCCGGTCCTCCGGGCGGATTGGGCGCTGGTGGTATGCAGACTTCAGATCCACCATGGAAAAGAGCCGATACTGGGCGATCTGGTTTACCATGTCTGCAATCCTGGGGAGGGGATACGCGTCAAGGAGCGTAAACCTATTAATGGTCTGACTATAGTCTACGACCATGTGGAATTTTTGCCCGGTCTTGACGACCACCACCTGATCTCTCCAGGGTTGTTGCTGGCCTCTATGATCCCCTCACTGAGAAGCCTTCGACCTCCAATCTGATGAACACCCTATCCTGCAGGCTGTACCGCCTGCTACGAGTGGCTACGGGTTTACAGTCCTGTGTGAGATTGGCAAAGAGGGGAGGGGGGGGGGAGATTCGCAGCGTGGCGAGGCTGCAGATAGTGAGTGGGGGCAGGGGCCCGCCGAAGCTGAGGGTGAGGCTCTTGAGGTTACATTGAAAGTCTAGGCCCAATAAGAGTGGGGCGCAGAGTTCGGGCAGGATGTAGAGTTGGAATTTGGCATAGCTAACGCCTCGGATTGTGAGCGTCACGGCGGTCCGCCCTTGGATCTGGACAGAGTGGGAGCCCGTAGCGAGGGAGATTGTTTGCCGCTGGGGAAAACAGGGAGTGAACAGCGTCTTACCAGATCTGGGTATACAAAGCTCTCAGTGCTCCCAGAGTCGAAAAGGCACGGCGTGCTGTACCCGTTAATTTGGATCGTCGCCATCAGGTTTCGCAGATGCTTCGGGCGCGATTGGTCCAGAGTGACTGCGCTGAGTTGCGGGTCGGCGGCGGCTCGATCAGCTGTGCTGGAGTGGCCCCGTGATGACTGCCCTCTGAGTTCGTAGTCGTCGAGGTGAGTTTCAGTGTTTGAAGGGGATGGATCCCAAGATGGCCGCCCCCATGAGTCGCACATGTCGGGTGGGGCCGGAATCGGCATACAGGCTGCAGCATTTCGGGGCCTGCAGGCCTGTGAATTCTGGGAACGAGTGCTTTGAACCGTGGGAGGGTTAGAGGCTGGGGCTTTCTTTGCCAGACACACTCTGGCATAGTGTCCTTTTCGCCCGCAGCTGCTGCAGGTCGCGTTGCGGGCCGGGCAGTGCTGCCGCGGGTGCTGATTCTGGCCGCAAATGTGGCAGGCTGGAGCAGCATTGTGGCTGGGCGGCCTCACGGCGCAGGCCTGGGGGAGTCGCTGGTCGGGGGCCCAAGACGGGGTCGCGGGGTCCGCGGGGAACGAGGTGAGGCTGCGGAAGGAGACCTCCATAGTGGTAGCAAGTTCAACAGTCGCTTCAAGATTTAGGGCCCCCTTTTCCAGCAGTCGCTGGCGCACGTAATTTGACCTAAGGCCCGCAACAAATTCATCGCGTACAGCAAGTTCTCTATGTTCTGCCGCGGTAACCGCCTGGTAATTACAGTCACTAGATAAAGTTTTAAGCTCTCTCAGGAATTCTGCGAGCGATTCCGTAGGCCGCTGGCGGCGAGTAGTGAACACGTGTCGTGCATAGACTTCATTAACAGGCCTCACATACATTTTGTCGAGTAGCGCTAGGGCTTCAGTATACGAACCGGCGCAGTTTAGTTGAGTAGAGATTGTGTGGCTCACCCTCGCGTGCAGTAGGCTCAGTTTCTGCTCCTCCGTTGTTTTAGCTGTGCTTGCTTCCGCCAGGTAGGCTTTAAAACACCGCAGCCAATGAGAAAAAAATTATTTTGCCTCTGGATCCTGTGGGCCGAGTTCCAGTCGCTCAGGCTTGAGGGCTGATTCCATGATTGATCCTGACTGTTTCTTAAGTAGATTAAATTGATGGAACCATCAATTCACGAGACACGTGCTTTAAGATATGAACAGTGGTTTTAATCTACTTACAACAGAGCCAGCCTGTTACACGTTGAACTGTCGATGAACTGGTCGGCTGGCTCTGGGCATCGGTATTTATACAGCAGTCCAGGGGGAGGAGCCATGGGCGGAGCCAAGGGTGCAGCCCTGTACAAACTCCTAAGCATTCCCAGAGCTACTCCCCCAGTGGTCGGGCAATGCAACTGCGCTTACAATCGTACAGTCTCATATATATATATATCACAGTGTGAATTACAGAGTTACATTCACCACAGGAGTTCCGCTCACTGGGAACTCCCCAGTGTAGCCAGAGATCGGGCCACCATTTTTAAATGGGGTCCTGTTCACAGAGGATCCCCTGAAGCAATCACCAATCCCCCAGCCCTAAAGCACTATGGGAGGGTCCGCGACCACCCCCCCCATATACTATGGGAAGGTCCCCAGCTGCACACATCCCCCCCCCCCCCCCCACCCACGCAGGGCACCCCCGGCCCGATCATGCGTGCGCACAAAATGCCAGCTGGTCACCTTGGCAGTGCCACCACGGCAGTGACAGGCTGGCACCCAGGTAGCACTGCCAGGGTGCTCAGCTGGCACCAGCAATGCCAGGGCACCACCCTGCCCAAAGTGCTTGTGGTGGGGGCGCTTCCAATCCACTGGGAGACCCCCACGAGTGCCGTTCCGTCTGGTCATCGTTTGTGGAGAACCGGTACAAACGGCGCTCACGCCAAATGGCAGGGCATACTAGCGACCTTAAATTCTTTCTGTTCAAAGTAGAAATGCCCGCCTCATATCAACGGCAACCCAACTCCGTATCCATATAAAAAAAACAACAGTTTTCTAGACTTCGGTTGACCAGGCGCTCTCCAGCATTCCCATAGGGAATGCAGGAGGAAGTTCACATGCTTCGAGACACCACCTCCCACACCTCACACTCAGCGTGTTAGAAGTCAGAGCTGAACAGTGCTAATGTCACTGTGATAGAACCTGTCATCGAAGTCAAGAGGTCTGGCCTCATTCTTTATAAGAGAGATCCGAGTGAGAAAATGCACTGGGACTGCCTCCCGTGACCCATGGTTATATATTTGCTGGAATATGCAGATGTGCTTTGAGACAGGGAACGCTGGGGACCTGGATGATGGGATCAATAAGGCCATTGGCAAAGAATACAGCTCCATTGAAAAGAAAGGCCGAGGAGGTCATCACAGTTGGAGAGATGAGTGGACCACTCCTCTAGGGTGAACACTGTCACCGAGGGAGATCTAGACACCAGAGAAAGCTGGCCCATCAAGGCGGAGCAGATATCCACAGTGGAGGTCACTTTGGGTCGAAAAGCCTCCATCTATATTCTACATTACGTTCTGATGCTGTTCATGCACTCACTCTGTTAGGCCTCTGCTGCCACCCAGTGGACACTACACATAAAATCATATTGGGATGGAATCGACAATTTAGGGGGTGGGGGGGGGTTGGGGAGGGGTGGGGTGGGTGGGGAGGGGGTGGGGGGGTTGGGGAGGGGGTTGGGGAGGGGGTGGGGGGGTTGGGGAGGGGGTTGGGGAGGGGGTGGGGTGGGGGGTGGGGGGGGTGGGGTGGGGTGGGGGGTGTGGGGGTGGGGGGGGGGGGGTGGGGTGGGGTGGTCCCCTTAGCACAGTGGTGGGCAAACTGCGGCCTGTCAGTGTTCTGAGGGCGGTCCACGAGATGTTTTGTTGACTGTGTCTGGGGAAGAGAACGCCACACTCCAGTCACCCCTCGGGAGAAAACACTTCTCCGTTCTCTGTCTCAAAGGAGAGATCTCTTATTTTAAAAGTGTGTCCCTCTAGTTTAGTCCCACCCACAGGCGGAAATATCTTCTGAGTAATCCACCCTGTCAGGTCCCCTCAGGATCTCATATGTTCCGATTAGATAACCCGTCTTTTCTCTGAGGTGCTTCTGAAGCGAGTATATCTTTACGTCTAAACTACACGCACGATGTCAATGTGTGGACATATTGACATCAGCGCTAACATTGAGTCCAGTCTCTGACTAACAACTTCGCTGATCTGTTGAACATGGGGACAGAGGGTGACCCTGTGACCAGCGCAATTTAAAGGCATTTTCAACTACCGGAGACACGGTGGCTGGTTGATCAAGGGGCAGCACGGTAGCATAGTTGGTTAGCACAGTTTGCTTCTCAGCTCCAGGGTCCCAAGTCCGATTCCCGGCTTGGGTCACTGTCTGTGCGGAGTCTGCACGTTTCCTCCCCGTGTCTGCGTCGGTTTCCTCCGGGTGCTCCGGTTTCCTCCCACAGTCCAAAGATGTGCAGGTAGCTGGATTGGATATGCTAAATTGCTCTTAGGTGTCCAAAAATGTTAGGTGGGGTTAACGTGGGATAGGGTTGAGGTGTGGCTTAGGTAGGTTGCTCTTTCCAAGGACCAGTGCAGACTCAATGGGCTGAATGGCCTCCTTCTGCACTGTAAATTCGATGATTCTGACTTATTCTGTCTGTAAATGTTGATTCTTTGCATAATTGCTAAGGTTTCCACAGGAGTGGTGTGGCAGACACGGAATTAGGTTTTTACTGAGTTCAAGGCTCCTGCACAAAGCAGGTTCTTTCAGATTTGCTGCTATATTAAGCATTCAGCATGACGGTGAATAAACAGAAACTCATACGCAACAGGACGACCTGCCAGGGAAGGGAGGAGATGGGAGGGGAGGGTGTGTGGTGGGGTAAGAGTTCACAGCAAGAGGACGAACGCACAGGATTTTCACCGCGCCTCCGTGATATCCGCACAATTGACACGGGGCGCAAGGAGACTATTCAATCCACTGTGTCAGTACCAGCCCCACAATGCAAGTTCCATTCCCACCCTCTCCTTGTAACCCTACACGTTCTTCCTTTCCACGTAACAATCCAATTCCTTCAATGGTTCAGTTGAGTCTGCCTCCACCATTCTCTCGGGCGGTTCATTGCAGGCTTGAGCCCGTCGCTGTGTGCAGCACTTTCACTGATATCACATTTGCTTCTTTGCCGGTTAGTTTAAAATCGCGGGCCTACTCGCATCCTTCTCACGCGCGGGAATGGTTCCACCCTGTCTACTCTGCCCAGACCCCTCTGATTTTCAATGCCTCTACTAATTCTCCTCTCCGCCTCCTGTGTGCAAAGGAAAGCCATTCTCACCTCTCCCATCCAGTTTCGTAACTGGATAAAGTTCCTGATGTCAGAAACCATTAGAACATAGAACAGTACAGCACAGAACAGACCCTTCGGCCCTCGATGTTGTGCCGAGCAATGATCACCCTACTCAAACCCACGTATCCACCTTATACCCGTAACCCAATAACCCTTAACCTTACTTTTTAGGACACTACGGGCAATTTAGCATGGCCAATCCACCTAACCCGCACATCTTTGGACTGTGGGAGGAAACCGGAGCACCCGGAGGAAACCCACGCACACACGGGGAGGACGTGCAGACTCCGCACAGACAGTGACCCAGCCGGGGAATCGAACCTGGGACCCTGGAGCTGTGAAGCATTTATGCTAACCACCATGCTACCGTGCTGCCCCCTTGTGGATTCTTGTGGATCTTTCCTTGCACTCGCTCCAATCCTTTCACACTCTTCCAAATGTGTGGGGTGCGATTCTCCGCACTCCCGACGGTGCCGAGAATAGCGTGGCTCGTAAAATTTTACGGCCACGCTGTTCCGACGCCCTCCCGCTATTCTCCCCCCCCCCCACCCCACGCCCGACTCCCGATACGAATCGCTGCCGCCGTTCTTTTACGGCCGGCAGCGATTCACAGCTGATGGATGGGCCGAGTTCCCAGCCCTTTACGGCTGTTTTACGAACGGCAAACACACCTGGTCTGGCCGTTCGTAAAAACGGCCGTAACTGTCGATTTTTAAAACCATGGCACCGATTGGCACGGCAGTACCACGGCCCGATGCCCGCGCACTCTTTGTCCTTCCGCCGCCCCGCAGTATCCATTCGGGCTGAGGGGCATCCCGGCCCGCGCATGCGCGGGTTTCGTGCAAATGCGCGATGACGTCATCCGCGCATGCGCGGGTTGGAGTCTTCCAATCCGCACATGCGCGGCTGACGTCATATGACGCGTCAGCAGGCGCTAACTCTGGCAAGCGGGCTTAACGAAATTCGTTAAGCCCGCGATGCCGGAGTTTACGGCGTCGGGATGCTAGCCCCGACCGGGGACCAGAATCGGTTCCCGGTCGGGAAGGGGGGGTCTGGCGTCAAACCCGCCCGGATTTGACGCCAGCCTTACGATATCTCCCTGTGTGGGAGAATCGCGCCCGTGATGCCCGGAACGGAACACAATACTCCAGCTGAAACCTGACCCGTCATTGTACAAATTCCTTACTATTGGACTGTGCGCCCCTATTACCACAACCCAGGAAACTGTGGGCATCATTATCCGCGCTCTCCATCCGCCCTGCCACCTTCAATGATTTATGCCCATTTACATCCAGGTCCCCACTCTTGCACCCCTTTTGTTTCATATTGGCCTCTCCATGTCCTCCCTATCAGAATTAATCACTTCACGTTCCCGAAAACCCCAAAACAGAAAATAAACTCCCCCCCCCCCCCTCTTCAACAGAACTCAAAAAGGGACAGGACAGACAGGGCAGAGACGGACCAACTAGTAAAAGAGATTTTACAAGTCGACGGGAGGTACGTGAATACCTCGGAGGCAGGGCTTTTAAGGAAGCGCCAGAGGCTACAGGTGAAATTTGGTTTGTTAACCACCAGGGGGGGACGGTGGAACAGCTCAGAAGGGCGAGGGGGGGCGATCTATGAGCACGGTGAGAAGGTCAGCAGGATGCTTGCACAGCAGCTCAGAAAGAGGGAGACAGCTAGAGAAATAGGGAAAGTTATTGATGGGGATGGGAACTTAGTTGGGGTCTCGGCGGGGATGAGCAAGGCCTTTTGGGACTTTTACAGCAGTTTGTACAGGTCGGAACCCCCTGTGGGGCCGGAGGGGATGAGGCGCTTCCTGGAGGAGCTGACTTTCCCAAAGGTGGACGGGGAGCTGGTAGAAGGGCTGGGGGCCCCGATCGGGCTAGAGGAGATAGTGGAGGGTTTGAAGGCCATGCAGTCGGGTAAGGCCCCGGGACCAGACGGATATCCAGTTGAGTTCTATAAAAAGTTCTCCGGGATATTGGGATCGGCGCTGTTTAAAGTGTTTTAACGATGGCAAGGGAAAGACGTGTTCTGCCCCAGACAATGCCACGATTTCGCTCATCCTGAAATGGGACAAGGACCCGGAGCTATGTGAGTCTTCAGGCCAATTTCCCTGTTGAACGTAGACGCCAAACTGTTGGCCAAAATTTTGTCCTCCAGGATTGAAGGACTGTGTAACGGACGTTATTGTGGAGGATCAGACGGGGTTCGTTAAGGGCAAGCAGCTGGTGGCCAATGTAAGAAGGCTGTTACACGTGATATGATGCCCCGGAGAGTAGGGAGGTGGAGGGTAGTAGTCACGATGGATGCGGAGAATGCTTTTGACTGGGTTGAGTGGGATTATTTAATGGAGGTTCTGAAGCGGATCGGATTTGGGAGGGGCTTTATTGACTGGGTCAGGTTGCTGTATTAGGCTCGGTTGCAAGTGTACGGACAAAAGGACAACTTCGGACTATTTTAGACTGCACCGGGGGACCAGACAGGGATGCCCCTCCTCCCCCACTGCTGTTTGCGCTGGCTTATAGAGCCGTTGGCAATTGCTCTGAGGGCCTCGAGGGGCTGGCAAGGGGCTGGTCTGTGGGTGGGGGTGGGGGGGGGGGGGAGGGGTGGGTGGGCTGTGGAGCACAGAGTCTCGCTGTATGCGGACGACCTGCTTTTGTATTTTTCCGATCCAATGGAGGGGAGGAAGAAATTATGGGAAATTTTAGGGGAATTCGTCCAGTTTTCGGGGTTAAAGCTTTAATATGGGGAAGAGCGAGATGTTTGTGGTCCGGGCGAGGAGTCAGGAGAGGCGTCTGGGGGAACTGCCGTTTAGATTGGTAGGGACAGTTCAGCTACTTGGGTATCCAAGTTGCGAGGGTTGGGATCGGCTACATAAATTAACTTGGTGGATCAGACGGAGGAGGATTTCCGGAGATGGGATGTGCTCCCGTTGTCTCTGGCGGGCAGAATTCAAACGGTTTGAATGAAATGACGGTCCTGCCGAGATTTCTATTTGTTTTCAGATATCTTCCCATCTTCATCCCGCGGTTCCTTTTTAAGCAGGTCAAGAAATTTATTGCGATCTTCATGTGGGGGGGGGGGGGGGGGGGGTGGGGGGCCAAGTCCCCACGAGTGAAGAGGGCAATGCTCGAGCGGAGTCGGGGGGAGAGGGTGGGCTGGCGCTGCCGAATTTCAGCAATGTTACTGGACGGTTAATATAGCCATGGTTAGGAGGTGGCTGGTGGGGCGGGAGTCGGCATGGGTGCGTATGGATGGAGGCGGCTTCGTGTAAGGGCGCAGGTCTGGGGGCATTGGTAACTGCGTCTCTGCTGTTCCGCCGGCACGGTACTCCACCAGCCCCATGGTGGTGACGGCCCTGAGAGTCTGGGGGCAATGGAGGAGACCTGTTGGAGCAGAGGGAGCATCGGTCTGGTCCCCTTCTGCGATAATGACTGCTTTGCCCCAGGGAGGATGGACGGGGGTTCCGGATATGGCGGAGGAGAGGGGGCTTGAGAGGATGGGCGACTTGTTTATAGAGGGGAACTTCCGAGTATGAGGACGCTGGAAGAGACGTTTGCAATGGGGGGGAAATGAATTTCGATATCTGCAGGTGCGGGATTTCTGCGGATGGCAGGTACCAACTTCCCGCTCCTGCCGCTAAGGGGGATTCAGGACAGGGTCAGTGTCTAGAGGATGGACAGGACGAGGGGAGCATTTTAGACATATATAGAGAGCTTATGGGATCAGGAGGAGACGCCAGACCGAGGAGCTGAAGCAAAAGTGGGAGGAGTTGGGAGGAGAGATAGAGGATGGTCTATGGGTGGACGTGCTGAGGAGAGTAACTCGTCCGCAACAAGTGCCAGGCTCAGCTTGATCCAATTCAAGGCGCTCACCAGGCCCACATGACAGTGGTCAGGATGAGCAGATTCTTTGGGGTGTGGAGGACAGATGTGCAAAATGTGTGGGAGGACCAGCGAGACCCATGTCCATATGTTCTGGGCCACTGTCCAAAGCTGAGGTGATTCTGCAGGGGTTTGCCGACATCATGTCCAAGGTATAAAAACAAGGGTGGCATGAGTCCAGAGGTGGCGATTTCGGGGTGTCGTTAGGATCCGGGAATCCAGGAGGAGAAAGAGGCAGACGTTCTGGACTTTGCTTCCCTGGTAGCCCGGAGACGGATACTATTAACTTGGAGGGACTCAAAGCCCCCCAAAGTCGGCTATCTGGCTATCGGACATGGCTAGCTTTCTCTGTCTGGAGAAAATTAAGTTCGCCATGAGAAGGTCACTGTTAGGTTCGCCGGAGGTGGCAGCCATCATCACAGAGAATTAATCATCAGCAGAAGTGGGGGGTGACGAGGGGGGCTGGGGGGGGGAGGGGAGGGGTTTAGGTTAGCGTAGATTAAGGGGTTAAGTAATGATGGGACATGGTGGGGGAAGGAGGCGGTATTTGCACTATATGTTTATATTTTCATGTACATTGTTTATGTTGCTGCTGTTACCAATGCCACAAAAAACCTCAATAAAATTGTTTATTAAAAAAAAGGAATGTGACTTCTTTATTCTATGTGAACCACAAGCGTTTCTTATATTGACCGAATGGCCACACACCTAGGTATAGTTCAAAACACAGTTTATTAAAAAAAAAAATTTATTAAAGTTTTCACAAATATCAACAACAAAAATATAAAGTACAAAATGCAAAAAATGTAAGGAAACGAAATTAACCACCCGTCCATAACACATAGCAAATATATACACCCAGACAAAACAAAACTGAAATAAACCCCCTCCCCTCCTCCCGATGCTGCTGCCACCGATCGTTGTCTACGTTCTGCCAGGAAGTCTAGGATGGTTGCCACCGCTTGTAAACCCCTGTACCGACCCCCTCAAAGCAAATTTCACCCTTTCCAATTTGAATAAACCCACGCCATGTCATTGATCCAGGCCTCAACTTTTGGGGGCCTCGCATCACTTCCACTAAAGAAGATACTCCGCCGGGCTACCAGGGAGCAAAGGCCAGACTACCGGCCTCTTTCGCCTCCTGCACTCCCGGCTCCTCTGCAACCCCAAATATTGCGAGCCCCCAGCCCGGTTTGACCCTGGACCCCACCACCCTCGACACCGTCCTTGCTACGCCCTTCCAAAATTCCTCCAGCGCTGGGCATGCCCAGAACATATGGGTGTGATTTGCTGGGCTCCCTGAGCATCTCTCTGTCCTCACCCCCAAAAACCGGCTCATCCTTGTCCCCGGTCATGTGTGCCCTGTGCAACACCTTGAACTGTATGGGCTGAGCAAAAGACAGTTTATAATAAACACAAGACTTATTTCTATATGCAATGATACACGCAGCTATGCACTAAACTATACCTAATAACGAAGGTAACCTTTACTTAACTTCAGGGTGACGGCTCTGTGCGGGAGATAAGGCCTTTATCTGTGTTCACATGGATGGTTGGAAGTCGTCTGGTTCGTCTCGGCTGGGCTCGCCCTTCAGGTAGCGATCGCGGGTCCTTGAACTTGGCTGGTTGATATGCTGCAATGGTCGCACACAGGCCGGTCCAAAAGAGGCCGATCCTTAGCGGGCAGGGCTTCTTATCCTGCACCTCTTTCGCACCCTTTTGGGTGGTGCTATCTCAGGAACCAATGGATCAATAGTATCTTGATCACCCTAATCGGTGCCTTTCCAAATAAGGGGAAGTGCCGCCGGTTAGTCTGTTACTGTTGCCGTTCCTTGATTCGAGTTCTATTCCTGGGAAAATGGTGATGACCTTTAATAGATGCAAGTTTCTTTGAGGTTTGGCTCCTTTTCACAATACACAGGGGCTGTGTACTTGTCTGTGTCCCAAGTTGACCACAATTCCCATGGTCCTTTGCAGGTGGCCATTTTAGCTGGTACAGGAAAAAACAAGGGTTCCAAAATTGACCCCTGGTGAACTCCACTTCAGCCCTTTGCCTGCAGTATAAAGGTTGTGGCACATATAGGGTTAACATGGGACTGAAGATAGTACACCCCACACAGTGATGTAAGAGAACTCACGAACTGCACCTAGGAGGCAGTCTAGTTTTGGATAGAGAAGCAACTCTTGGAGACAGCTCCGAGCTGGGCCGTCACTGTATATACATACATAGCTTTATAGTTAATAAACTAGTAAGCTAACCCAATGATCTCCTTAAGACTGCAAAGACTTCATGGAATACTGAATGGTTATTGTAAACCCGATAACATCCTCCAGCTCTGACCCTTACCACTACTTTCTGCTTCCTGTCATCCAACTAATGTGTGCTGCAACAAGCTGCTACTTTCCATTTCATCCCAGGGACTAAACGTTTGCTCAGAAGTCTATTGTGTGGCACGGCAATGAACACCATTTGGAAGTCCATATACCACACAACAGATGCCTCATCAACCCTCCAGTTAGGAAAGAAGACAAGCAAATCGGAAGAAGATAAACCTGGAGCCAATAACCTGCCTCCTCTGTCTGAAAGTAAAGAAAAGTTGACTCCAATAGTGGGCGTGGTCAAAAAGACAAACCTTACAAACCTCTGGACATTGCAGAGTTTCTTTAGCTCCCATCTTCCCTTTCCCGTCAACAGCTGCTTTCTTGGTGTATCCGTTAACATTGTGGACCCGGTCACACTACAGCAAACGCCTGTCCCAATGACCCCTTTACCGAGTGACAGCCCCTCACCGAGTGACAGCCCCTCACCGAGTGACCCCTCACCGAGTGACAGCCATCACCGAGTGACCCCATCACGAGTGACCTCCTCACGGAGTGACAGCCCCTCACCGAGTGACAGCCCCTCACGAGTGACAACCCCTCACCGAGTGATCCCTTACCGAGTGACAGCCCCTCACCGAGTCACAGCCCGTCACCGAGTGGACCCCCTCACCGAGTGACCCCCTCACCGAGTGACCCCCTCACAGGGTGACAGCCCCTCACCGAGTGACCCCTCACCGAGTGACAGCCATCACCGAGTGACAGATCTCACCGAGTGACCCCCTCACCGAGTGACATCCCCTTATACGAGTGACAACCCCTCACCGAGTGATCCCCTTGCCGAGTGACAGCCCCTCACCGAGTGACAGCCCTCACCGAGTGACAGCCCCTCACCGAGTGATACCCTCACCCGAGTGACAGCCCCTCACCGAGTGATCCCTTGCGAGTGACAGCCCCTCACCGAGTGACAGCCCCTCACCAAGTGACAGCCCCTCACCGAGTGACCCCTTATCGAAGTGACCCCCTTACCGAGTGACCCCCTTATCGAGTGACCCCCTCACCGAGTGACAGCCCCTCACTGAGTGACAGCCCCTCACCGAGTGACCCCCTCACCGAGTGACCCCCTTATCGAGAGAACCCCTTACAGAGTGACAGCCCCTCACCGAGTGACCCCCTCACCGAGTGACCCCTCACTGAGTGCAGCCCCTCACCGAGTGACAGCCCTCACCGAGTGACAGCCCCTCACCGAGTGACCCCCCTCACTGAGTGACAGCCCCTCACCGAGTGATCCCCTTACCGAGTGACAGCCCCTCACCGAGTGACACCCCCCTTACCGAGTGACCCCCTTATCGAGAGAACCCCCTCACCGAGTGACAGCCCCTCACCGAGTGACCCCCTCACTGAGTGACAGCCCCTCACCGAGTGACCCCCTTACCGAGTGATGCCCTCACCGAGTAACCCCCTCACCGAGTGACCCCCTTATCGAGAGAACCCCTTACAGAGTGACAGCATCTCCGCGAGTGACAGCCACTCACCGAGTTACAGCCCATCACCGAGTGACAGCTCCTCATCCGAGCGACCCCCTTACCGAGTGACAGCCCCTCATCCGAGCGACCCCCTTACCGAGTGACAGCCCCTCACCGAGTGACAGCCCCTCACCGACTGAACCCCTCACCGAGTGACACCCCTCACCGAGGGACCACACTCACGAGTGACAGCCCCTCACCGAGTGACACCCCTCACCGAGTGACAGCCTCTCACCGAGTGAACCCCTCACCGAGTGACAGCCCCTCACCGAGTTAACCCCTCACCGAGTGACAGCCCCTTACCGAGTGACCCCATCACCGAGTGATCCCCTCACCGAGTGACCCCCTCACCGAGTGACCCCCTCACCGAGTGACCCCCTCACGAGTGACCCCCCTCACTGAATGCCAGCCACTCTCTGAGTGACAGCCCCTCACGGAGTGACCGCCCCTTATCGAGTGACTCCCTCACCGAGTGACAGCCCCTCACCGAGTGACAGCCCCTCACCGACTGACCCCCTCATCGAGTGACAGCCCCTCACCGAGTGATCCCCTCACTGAGTGACCCCCTCACCGAGTGCTAGCCCGTTATCGAGTGACAGCCCCTCACCGAGTGACAGCCCCCTCACCGAGTGACAGCCCCTCACCGAGTGAACCCCTCACCGAGTGACAGCCCCTCACCGAGTGACAGCCCCTCACCGAGGTGAACGCCTCACCGAGTGACAGCCCCTCACCGAGTGACCCCCCTCACCGAGTGACAGCACCTCACGAGTGACCCCCTCATCGAGTGACAGCCCCTCATCGAGTGACAGCCCCTCATCGAGTGACAGCCCTTCACCGAGTGGACCCCCTCATCGAGTAACAGCCCCTCACCGAGTGACAGCCCCTCACGACTGACCCCCTCATCGAGTGACAGCCCCTCACCGAGTGATCCCTCACTGAGTGACCCCCTCACCGAGTGCTAGCCCGTTATCGTGTGACAGCCCCCTCACCGAGTGACAGCCCTCACGAGTGAACGCTCTCACCGAGTGACAGCCCCTCACCGAGTGACCCCCTCACGAGTGACAGCCCCATCACCGAGTGACCCCCTCATCGAATGACAGCCCCCTCACCGAGTGACAGCCCCTTACCGAGTGACCCCATCACCGAGTAAATCCCTCACCGAGTGACCCCCTTACCGAGATGACCCCCTTACTGAGTGACAGCCCCTCACCGAGTGAACCCCTCACTGAGTGACAGCCCCTCACCGGTGACCCCCTCACCGAATGACAGCCCCTCACCGAGTGACCCCCTCACCGAGTGACAGCCCCTCACCGAGTGACCCACTCACCGAGTGAACCCCTCACCGAGTGACAGCCCCTCACCGAGTGACAGCCCCTCACCCGAGTGACCCCTCACCGAGTGACCCCCTCACCGAGTGACAGACCCTCACGAGTGACCCTCACCGAGTGACCCCCTCACCGAGTGACAGCCCCTCAACGACTGACCCCCTCACCGAGTGACAGCCCCTCACCGAGTGACCCCTCACCGAGTGACCCCCTCACCGAGTGACAACCCCTCACTGAGTGACAGCCCCTCACCGAGTGATCCCCATACCGAGTGACAGCCCCATCACCGAGTGACCCCTCACCGAGTGACAGCCCCTCACCGAGTGACCCCTCACCGAAGTGACCCCCTCACCGAGTGACAACCCCTCATCCGAGCGACCCCCTCACCGAGTGACAGCCCCTCACCGAGTGACCCCTCACCGAGTGACAGCCCCTCACCGAGTGACAACCCTCACCGAGTGACAGCCCCTCATCCGAGCGACCCCCTTACCGAGTTACAGCCCCTCATCGTGTGACAGCCCCTCATACGAGTGACAGCCCCTAATGAGTGATAGCCCCTCACCGAGTGACCCCCCTCACTGAGTGACCCCCTGACCCGAATGCCAGCCCCTCACCGAGTGACCCCCTCACCGAGTGACAGCCCCTCACGGAGTGACAGCCCCTCGTCTAGTGACAGCCCCTTACTGAGTGACCCCCTTACTGAGTGACAGCCCCTCACCGAGTGACAGCCCCTCACCGAGTGACCCCCTTACCGAGTGATGCCCTCACCGAGTAACCCCCTCACCGAGTGACCCCTTTATCGAGTGACCCCTTACAGAGTGACCCACTTACCGAGTGATGCCCTCACCGAGTAACCCCCTCACCGAGTGACCTCCTTATTGAGTGACCCCCTCATCGAGTGACCCCCTTACCGAGTGGCAGCCCCTCATCGAGTGACCCCCTCACCGAGTGACTCCCTCACCGAGTGCCAGCCGGTTACCGAATGACAGCCCCTCACCGAGTCGTGAACCTCTCACCGAGTGACAGCCCCTCACCGAGTGACACCCCTCACCGAGGGACCCCCTCACCGAGTGACAGACCCTCACGGAGTGACCCCCCTCACCGAGTGACAGCCCCTCACGGAGTGACAGTCCCTTACCGAGTGACAGCCCATCACCGAGTGACCCCCTCACCGAGTTACAGCCCCTCACGGAGTGACAGCCCCTCACCGAGGTGAACCCCACACCGAGTGACAGCCTCTCACCGAGTGAACCCCTCACCGAGTGACAGCCCCTCACGGAGTGACCGCCCTCACCGAGTGATCCCCTCACCGAGTGACCCCCTCACCGAGTGACCGCCCTCACCGAGTGCTAGCCCGTTACCGAGTGACAGCCTATTACCGAGTGCTAGCCCGTTACCGAGTGACAGCCCCTCACCGAGTGATCCCTCACCGAGTGACAGCCCCTCACCGAGCAATCCCCTCACCGAGTGACAGCCCATCACCGAGTGACCCCCTTATCGAGTGACCCCCTTATCGAGTGATCCCCTCACCGAGTGACAGCCCCTCACCGAGCAATCCCCTCACTGAGTGACAGCCCTCACCGAGTGACCCCCTTATCGAGTGACCCCCTTATCGAGTGATCCCCTCACCGAGTGACAGCCCCTCACCGAATGACCCCCTCACCGAGTGCCAGCCCCTCACCGAGTGAACCCCTCACCGAGTGACAGCCCCTCACCGAGTGACAGCCGCTCACCGTGTGAACCCCTCACGGAGTGACGCCCTTCACCGAGTGACCCCCTTACCGAGTGACAGCCCCTCACCGAGTGACAGCCCCTCATGGAGTGACAGCCCCTCACCGAGTGACAGCCCCTCACCGAGTGACAGCCCTTCACCGAGTGACAGCCCCTCACCGAGTGAACCCCTCACCGAGTGACAGACCCTCACAGAGTGAACCCCTCACCGAGTGACAGCCCCTCACCGAGTGAACCCCTCACCGAGTGACAGCCCCTCACCGAGTGAATCCCTCACCGAGTGACCCCCTTACCGAGTGACCCCCTTACCGAGTGACAGCCCCTCACCGAGTGACAGCCCCTCTCCGAGTGACCCCCTTATCGAGTGACCCCCTTATCGAGTGATCCCCTCACTGAGTGACAGCCCCTCACCGAGTGACCCCCTTACCGAGTGACAGCCCCTCACCGAGTGACCCCCTCACCGAGTGCCAGCCCGTTACCGAGTGACAGCCCCTCACCGAGTGACAGCCGCTCACCGAGTGAACCCCTCACCGAGTGACAGCCCCTCACCGTGTGAACCCCTCACGGAGTGACGCCCCTCACCGAGTGACCCCCTTACCGAGTGACAGCCCCTCACCGAGTGACAGCCCCTCATGGAGTGACAGCCCCTCACCGAGTGACAGCCCCTCACCGAGTGAACCCCTCATCAAGTGACAGCCCCTCACCGAGTGACCCCCTCATCGAGTGACAGCCCCTCACCGAGTGACAGCCCCTCACCGAGTGACAGCCCCTCACCGAGTGACAGCCCCTCACCGAGTGACAGCCCCTCATGGAGTGACAGCCCCTCACCGAGTGACAGCCCCTCACCGAGTGAACCCCTCATCAAGTGACAGCCCCTCACCGAGTGACAGCCCCTCACCGAATGACCCCCTCATCGAGTGACAGCCCCTCACCGAGTGACAGCCCCTCACCGAGTGACAGCCCCTCACCGAGTGACAGCCCCTCACCGAGTGACAGCCCCTCACCGGGTGAGAGTTCCTTGCTGAGTGACAGCCTAACTGGGAGCTGCTTGGAAGTGGCGATGACGATCCTTCAATTTAGCAATTATTTGTTGTTGAACGTATTGGGCACAAACTGCCCCGCTGCTGTGATGAAGAATGAAAAAGGAATTTGGGATGTGACGCAGCGAAACGTTGCGCCCGGCGTGGATCCGGGTACAAAGTGTGAATCGCCGAGAGCCCCAGATCAGGCCCGCTCCTGGCATCGGGCCAATTACGATTCACCCAACTCGTTTGGCTCATTTAAACACCCTGATACCGGATTTACCTGGCGCCCGGGAATCCTGTTACAGGAAATCTCTCCGAGTGCTGCCTCACGGTGGGTTGGGGGGAACTCCCCGAGGTCAGGCTGTTGAATAGTGGGGCGTTTATCCGGCGCTACCAACCGACTCCAAGGGCGGACTTAAACTTCTATCTGCCGAAACGTGCCCTTGCATTTCTGTAGCACCGACGATGCCCTCAAGATCGTCACAAAGCATTTCACAGCCAACAAAGTACTTTTTGAAGTTCAGACACTGGTCACAATCAACCAGGCTGCTAAACTGTGGACACAAATCCTGCAGTGGCTGCTAAATATTTGCAAGAGGCTATTAAAATATGGGATTTACTCCGGCGAGATTCCTGCCCCCTGCTGGTGATGTTCACGCCCGGGACTGCCGTGACCCTGATTTAGAACATAGAACATAGAACAGTACAGCACAGAACAGGCCCTTCGGCCCTCAATGTTGTGCCGAGCAATGATCACCCCACTCAAGCCCACGTATCCACCCTATACCGTAACCCAACAACCCTCCCCTCCCTAACCTCACTTTTTAGGACACTATGGGCAATTTAGCATGGCCAATCCACCTAACCCGCACATCTTTGGACTGTGGGAGGAAACCGGAGCACCCGGAGGAAACCCACGCACACACGGGGAGGACGTGCAGACTCCGCACAGACAGTGACCCAGCCGGGAATCGAACCTGGGACCCTGGAGCTGTGAAGCATTTATGCTAACCACCATGCTACCGTGCCGCCCTATATTAAAAATCACATTAGCGGGCTTGACACTGCTACGTCCGCCGTTATACCCACTACCCAACCAGTGAGGTGTCATTCAGGCACAAATCAGGGCGGATTTTCGGAAACGAAAAGCGGCCGAGATGACCACGATGAGGGCGCGTGGGTATGTTTAGCTCCTGGGGCAGTACTCTCTGGTACTGCCGGGGGGGGGGGGCCTCTGTGAATCTCCATTGTGGGGGCTCCACTTATCCATGGGGTGGGGGGTTTGCCCCTCTGCGTGTTGCTGTGTCGCGGCATGTGTTCCTGTTGTCCATGAGGGACAGAGAGTCGCCCTCCTGGGTGTGGGGTCTCGATGTCCTTTGTGTGTGGGTGGCTGGGGGGGGGGGGGGGGGGGGAAGGCAAATGAGTTCCCTGTTTCTGTCGGGGTCTCAGTGTCTGCAGGTGGGAGGGTGCCTAGGATTTAAATCGGAGATCGGCGCACCCTTAAAACAAACAGTCCCACAACCTCAGGATTGCTGGCGTCCCAGGGACTCTGAAATAGCAGGTGTACCGACCAGAACAAATGTTGTTCAACATCCACCTTCTTGTGGTCATTTAGGGTTGACAATAAATGCTGGCTGACGCCCACATCACATGAAAGAATACATGAGGGACGCAGGGCCATTAGATCAGCCAATGAAGATGCACCATTGTTTGTTTTACTGAATCTGCATTTGTGCAATGAAACTAGGAGGGTGTGGGCAAAATAGTTCATGACAATGTTTTGAGAGATTAAACTTGAAAAGGTCAAACCAAATTGCGCCCTTTTGCTCGTCACAGGGGGTGAGAAGGACTATTTTAGCTGTTCTCAAACGTGAAAAGATCTTTCTCCGTTTGCAGGCTGCGAGGGGAGAATGATCAGGGGACGGGGCGAATCTCGCTTCCCCCCTTTGAAATTTTGCACATGCAGTTCAATGCGGCGAGAGTTCAGCTGGCACGCTTCACACTGGTTTTCTCACCTGAGTCAACAACCTGTATTTATGGGCAAGTCCCAGCCACTGTCGCAACGCTGTAATTGTTGCAGCCAATTTGCATGCAGCAAGATTCCTGAAATAGAAATGCGATGAAGCCTGTACAATGTTTATTTTTCCAATGACGCCATTTGATGTGAAATATTGACCAGGACATCAGGGTAAACTGCCTCTTTGAATACGCCATTGGGATATTTTACATTCATGCGAGAGGTCGGGTGGAACTCTAATTTGGCTGAAAAAAATAATTTTTTTTTGTCAAAACTTTCTGTTTTGCACTCATCAGGACAATTCACCAAATGTGAAGCGAACAACAATTTCTGCTGTACGAGCAGAGGGCTGCAAATATGTTGGCCAGTAGAATCTGATTGATGGAGGCGTTGAGGAATGTATCACTTAATGGCGGCTGACAGGTTTTTCCAAGCATCGGTCAAAATTTAAGTCAGGCAACCAGATTCTGATTGGTCAAGGCTTTCCCTGAGGAATGAACTGGCGAATGGCTGTCACTTAACTTTGTTTGGCTGAAATAAGAGCAATGTATGTTCTTTCTGCCTGGGAATAACAGAGTCCTCTGTGTTAATATAATAATCTTTATTATCACAAGTAGGCTTACATTAACACTGCAATGAAGTTACTGTGAAAAACCCCGAGTCACCACACTCAGGCACCTGTTCGGGTACACAGAGGGAGTATTCAGAATGCCCAATTCACCTAACAGCACGTCTTTCGGGACTTGTGGGAGGAAATCGGAGCACCGGGAGGAAAGCCACGCAGACACGGGGAGAACGTGCAGACTCCACACAGATATTGACCCAAGCCGGGAATCGAACCTGAGACCCTGGTGCTGTGAAGCAACAGTGCTAACTAATCACTGTGCTACTATAGTACATAATTCCATTCGGCTGGGTCCTTGCCCTACTTGCTGGTAGAAGACATGGGTTTGGAAAGTTCTATCAGAGGAGCCTATGCTATAGTTTATCTTGTAGATCAGGTTTTTTTTTAATAAACATTTTATTGAGGTATTTTGGTATAGTAACAACAACAAAATAAGCAACATACATGAAACCATAAACATAGTGCAAAAGCTGTTGACCTTTCATACAGGTCCCACCCTTATTACCCCCCTCCACTAACCTAAACTACTCCCCCCCCCCTCCCCCCGCCCCTCCGACTACGGGGGCTTTGGGTCCCTCCTGCTAACAGTATCCGTCTCCGGGGAACCAGGGAAGCAAAGGCCAGAACATCTGCCTCTTTCTCCTCCTAGATTCCCGGATCTTCCGACACCTCGAAAATCGCCACCTGCGGACTCTGCGCCACCTCTGTTTTTAAAACCTTGGACATGACATTCGCAATTCCCTGCCAAAATCCCCGAACCATGTGGACATGGTTCGCTGGTCCACCCGCGCATTTTGTGCACCTGTCCTCCGCCCCAAAGAATCTGCTCATCCGGACCACTGTCATGTGAGCCCGGTGAACGACCTTAAGTTGTATCAGGCTGAGCCTGGCACAAGTTGCGGACGGGTTGACTCTACTCAACGCGTCTGCCCAGAACCATCCTCTATCTCTCCTCCCAGTTCCTCCTCCCACTTGCGCTTCAGCTCCTCGGTCTGCGTCTCCTCCGACCTCATAAGCTCCTTATAAATGTCTGAGATGCTCCCCTCCCCCACCCACCCTCTGGAAACTACCCTGTCCTGAATCCCCCTTAGCGGTTGGAGCGGGAAGGTTGACACCTGTTTACGAAGGAAGTCCCGCACCTGCAGATACCTGAATTTGTTTCCCCTTGCCAACCCAAACTTCTCCTCCAACGCCCTCATACTCGGAAAGCTCCTGATTGAACACATCCCCCATCCTCTCAATCTCCGCTCTCCGCCATAACCGGAACCCCCCATCCATACTCCCCGGGGCAAACCGGTGATTATCACAAATTGGGGCCCAGACTGATGCTCCCACTGCTCCCCTTAGTAACATGTATACCGCTTTGGATACTGGTGGGGGGGGGGGGGGGGGGTGACAAGGGGTAAGCCATGGGGTACAGGTCTCTGGCACAGAGTCTGTCCCTGTTGCTCAGAAGGGAAGGGGAGAGAGGAGTAGAGCATTAGTCATTGGGGACTCCATAGTTAGGGGGACAGATAGGAGATTCTGATGGAATGAGAGAGACTCGCAGATGGCGTGTTGCCTTCCAGGTGCCAGGGTTCATGACGTCTCGAATCGTGTTTTCGGGATCCTTAAGGGGGAGGAGGAGCAGCCCCAAGTCGTGGTCCACATAGGCACCAACGACATAGGTAGGAAAAGGGATAGGGATGTAAGGCAGGTATTCAGGGAGCTAGGGTGGAATCTTAGAGCTAGAACAAACAGAGTTATTATCTCTGGGTTGTTACCCGTGCCACGTGCTAGCAAGACGAGGAATAGGGAGAGAGAACAGTTGAACACGTGGCTACAGGGATGTTGCAGGAGGGAGGGATTCAGATACCTGGATAATTGGAGCTCATTCTGTAGTAGGTGGGACCTCTACAAACGGGATGGTCTGCACCTGAACCAGAGGGGTACCAATATCCTGGAGGGGAAATTTGCTAATGCTCTTCGGGAGGGTTTAAACTAATTCAGCAGGGGGATGGGAACCTGAATTGTAGCTCCAGTGTACAGGAGGTTGAGAGTAGTGAGGTCATGAGTAAGGTTTCAAGGTTGCAGGAGTGTACTGGCAGGCAGGAAGGTGTTTTGAAGTGTGTCTACTTCAACGCCAGGAGCATCCGGAATAAGGTGGGTGAACTTGCAGCATGGGTTGGTACCTGGGACTTCAATGTTGTGGCCATTTCGGAGAGAACTGGATAGAGCAGGGACAGGAATGGTTGTTGCAGGTTCTGGGGTTTAGATGACTCAGTAAGCTCAGGAAAGGTGCTAAAATAGGGGGAGGTGTGGCATTCGTTAGTCAAGGACAGGTTTTACGGTGGCAGAAAAGACGTTTGATGAGGACTCATCTACTGAGTAGTATGGGGCTGAGGTTAGAAACAGGAAGGACGAGGTTCACCCTGTTGGGAGTTTTCTATAGGCCTCCGAAAAAGTTCCAGAGATGTTTGAGGAAAGGATTGCAAAGGTGATTCTGGATAGGGAGCGGAAGTAACAGGGTAGTTGTTATGGGGGACTTTAACTTTCCAAATATTGACTGAAACGCTATAGTTCAAGTACTTTAGATGGGTCACGTTTTCGTTCAATGTGGGCAGAAAGGGTTTCCTGACACAGTTTGTAGATAGGCCAACAAGAGGCGAGGCCACATTGGATTTGGTACTGGGTAATGAACCAGGCCAGGTGTTAGATTTGGAGGTAGGTGAGCACTTTGGTGATAGTGACCACAATTCGGTTACGTTTACTTAAGCGATGGAAAGGGATAGGTATAAACCGCAGGGCAAGAGTTATTGCTGGGGAAAGGCAATTATGATGCGATTAGGCAAGTCTTAGGATGCATAAGATGGGGAAGGAACTGCAGGGGATGGGCACAATTGAAATGTGGAGCTTGTTCAAGGAACAGCTACTGCGTGTCCTTGATAAGTATGTACCTGTCAGGTAGGCAGGAAGTGGTCGAGCGAGGGAACCGTGGTTTACTAAAATAGTTGAATCACTTGTCAAGAGGAAGAAGGAGGCTTATGTAAAGATGAGACGTGAAGGTTCAGTTAGGGCACTCGAGAGTTACAAGTTAGCCAGGAAGGACCTAAAGAGAGAGCTAGAGCAGCCAGGAGGGGACATGAGAAGTCCTTGGCAGGGTAGGATCAAGGAAAACCCTAAAGCTTTCTATAGGTATGTCAGGGATAAAAGAATGACTCAGGTAAGAGTAGGGCCAGTCAACGACAGTAGTGGGAAGTTGTGCGTCGTGTCCGAGGAGATAGGAGAGGCGTTAAATGAATATTTTTTGTCATTATTCACACAGGAAAAGACATTGTTGTCGAGGAGAATACTGCGATACAGGCTACTAGACTAGAAGGGCTTGAGGTTCATAAGGAGGAGGCGTTAGCAATTCTGGAAAGTCTGAAAATAGACAAGTTCCCTGGGCCGGATGAGATTTATCCTAGGAATCTCTGGGAAGCTAGGGAGGAGATTGCAAAGCCTTTGGCTTTGATCTTTATGTCGCCATTGCCTACAGGAATAGTGCCAGAAGACTGGAGGATAGAAAATGTTGTCCCCTTGTTCAAGAAGGGGAGTAGAGACAACCCTGGTAACTATAGACCAGTGAGTCTTACTTCTGTTGTGGGCAAAGTCTTGGAAAGGATTATAAGAGATAGGATTTATAATAATCTAGAAAGGAATAATTTGATTAGGGATAGTCAACACGGTTTTGTGAAGGGTAGGTGTGCCTCACAAACCTTATTGAGTTCTTTGTGACCAAACAGGGTGGACGAGGGGTAAAGCAGTTGATGGGTGTATATGGATTTCAGTAAAGCCTTGATAAGGTTCCCCACGGTAGGCTATTGCAGAAAATACGGAGGCATGGGATTCAGGGTGATTTAGCAGTTGGATCAGAAATTGGCTAGCTGTAAGAAGACAGAGGGTGGTGGTTGATGGGAAATGTTCAGCCTGGAGTTCAGTTACTAGTGCTGTACCACAAGGATCGTTTTGGAGCCACTGCTGTTTGTTATTTTATAATGACCTGGAGGAGGGCATAGAAGGATGGGTGAGTAAATTTGCCGGTGACACTAAAGTCGGTGGAGTTGTGGACAGTGCGGAAGGATGTTGCAGGTTACAGAGGGACATAGATAAGCTGCAGAGTTGGGCTGAGAAGTGAAAAATGGAGTTCAATGCAGAAAAGTGTGAGGTGATTCATTTTGGAAGGAGTACAGGAATACAGATTACTGGGCTAATGGTAAGATTCTTGGTAGTGTGCATGAGCTGAGAGATCTCGGTGTCCATGTTCATAGATCCTTGAAAGTTGCCACCCAGGTTAATAGGGTTGTTAAGAAAGCGTACGGTGTGTTAGCTTTTATTGGTGGAGGGATTGAGTTTTGGTGCCATGAGGTCATGTTTCAGCTGTACAAAACTCTGTGCGGCCGATTTGGAGCATGTGTGCAGTTCTGGTCGTCGCATTATAGGAAGGTATGTGGGAAAGCATTGGAAAGGATGCAGAGGAGATTTTATCAGGATGTTGCCTGGTATGGTGGGAAGATCTTATGAGGAAAGGCTGAGGGACTTGAGGCTGTTTCGTTAGAGAGACGAAGGTTCAGAGGTGACTTAATAGAGGCATACAAAATGATCAGAGGATTAGACTAGGGGTGGACAGTGAGAGCCTTTTCCCTCGATGGTGATGGCTAGCACGAGGGGACATGGCGTTAAATTGAGGGGAGATAGATATAGGACAGATGTCAGAGGTAGGTTTCTTTACTCAGAGAGTAGTAAGGGCGTGGAATACCCTGCCTGCAACAGTAGTGGACTCGCCAACATTAGGCTTTTAATGGTTATTGGATAAACATGTGGAATATAATGAAATAGTGTATATGGTCTTTAGATTGGTTTCGCAGGTTGGTGCAACATCGAGGGCCGAAGGGCATGTACTGCGCTATAATGTTCTATCGATGTTCTACATGCCGCCTCCACTGGCCACAAACTCTCAGGGCCACCACCACCACGGGGCTGGTGGAGTACCGTGCCGGCGGGAGTGGCAGAGGCGCAGTTACCAATGCCCCCAGACAGGTGCCCTTACAAGAAGCCGCCTCCATATGCACCCATGCTGACAACCCCCCCCCCGCCCCCCCCACCCCCCGCCGGACCAGTCTCCTCCAGCCCCTTGAGGTTCTCAGAGCAATTGCCAACGGCTCTATAGCCAACGGCATCCCTGTCTCGTCCCCAGATGCAGTCTAAAATAGTCTGAAGTTGTCCTGTTCATCCGCACACTTGCCACAGGAGCCTGATACAGCAACCTGACCCAGTCAATAAAGCCCCGCCCAATTCCGAACCGTCCCAGTACCTCCCACAGATAATCCCATTCTACCCGATCAAAAGCCTTTTCTGCATCCATTGCGATCACTACCTCCACCTCCCTACCTTCAGGGGGGCATCATGATCACATTTAACAGCTTTCTTACATTGGCCACCAACTGCCTGCCCTTAACAAACCCCGTCTGGTCCTCCCCAATAACGTCCGGAACACAATCCTCAATCCTGGAGGAGAGGGATTGTAGATCAGGTTTGTCCAGTCTTGTTGCCTGAGGAGACTCATTTCAATTTTCTTTCTCACTGAAGGGACGGCTGAGCAAATTTCAGAAAAAGAAGGACTGACACAGCGCAAACATGAATTTCAAATAGAATAAAATAAGAAAAGAACAGCTTGCTGACCAAAAATAATGTCAAAGCAATAAATTTGAAAAACGAGCAGTGAAGAAAGACGCCCATTCGAGCGTGCGTGTGAGACTGTGTGAATGTTTGTGTTGGGCTCACTCTGCCTGATCCTCAACTCACGCACCAGCGCACACTCCACCCACTCACCAAGCAGCTGTGGGTGAGGGTGACTGTGATGTGAACGTAAATCGATGAGACCAGAAGTGAGTTTGCCACATAGACACACTCTCACTCCAATAGCTCGCTTTGTTAATTACTCATGTTTTTAAAATTGCTTTGACATTTTATTTTGCTGCGCATACCTCCACCCCTTTCTTTCCTCCACACCTGAAATTGTTTTTGAAATTCATGTTTGTTTTGTGCTAATGTGCTCCTTGAGTGAGAAGAAAAATTGAGATGTTGTCCCAATGCGAAAAGGTTGGACAAACAAGGGGCGGGATTCTCCGTTTAAAAAAAATGTTTTGTTAAGGCATTTGAATATATATGTATATATACATGAAAGCTCCGAGTCCCTCCATTCCAGCATGATCCGTCTCCGGGCTACCAGGGAGGCCAAGGCCAGGACATCGGCCTCTCTCGCCCCCTGGACTCCCGGGTCCTCCGACACGCCAAAGGTCGCCACCTCTGGACTTGGGACCACCTTCACCCCCAACACCTCACCCCCGCCAGAATCCCTCCAGCTTGTGTACATTGTTTTTTCATAGAATTTACAGTGCAGAAGGAGGCCATTCGGCCCATCGAGTCTGCACCGACTCTTGGAAAGAGCACCCTACCCAAGCCCATACCTCCACCCTATCCCCATAACCCAGTAACCCCACCCAACATTAAGGGAAATTTTGGACACTAAGGGCAATTTAGCATGGCCAATCCACCTAACCTGCACATCTTTGGACTGTGGGAGGAAACCGGAGCACCCAGAGGAAACCCACGCAGACACGGGGAGAACGTGCAGACTCCGCACAGACAGTGACCCAAGCCGGGATGGACCCTGGAGCTGTGAAGCATTTGTGCTATCCACAATGCTACCGTGCTGCCCACCTGCGCACCGCCCACACCTATCCTCCACCCCCTCCACCCAGAAAATCCTACTCATCCTGGCCACCGTCATGTACCCTGTGGACTACCTTGAATTGAGTACGGTTAAGCCTCGCACACAAATTGGATGCTTTCACTCTCCTCAAAGCCCAGCCTCCAGAGTCCTAACCAGTTCTTCCTCCCACTTGCGCTTGACTTCTCCTATCAGGGCACCCTCCCAGTCCAATCACCGTTCAATCCCCGCCCGTCGCCACCCCGGGAACCCTGCGTCCCCACCAGGAGCGAACCTATGATTCACGTTGATCGGTCTCCAAACCGAGGCCCCCTCCAGCCTCAGGTGCTGTCGCCGCTGTCCCCACACCCTCAGGGCTGCCACCACCACCGGACATGTGGAGGACCTGGCCGGTGAGAACGACAGAGGCACCGTCAACAATGCCCCTTCCATATCGACCCCTCCCATACTACCCACTTCCTGACCATGGCTATATTTGCTGCCCAGCATTAGTTAATCAAATTTGGCAGACCTCAGTGCACAGGTGCATCCGCGCCGTCACGGAGTCTATGCCCAGGCGCCTCCGTACATCTCAATGTGGACCGAGCCCACCAGGATGCGTGGGCAGCTGGGTTCGCCACCATCGATGGGATGCCCCAGGTCCAGGAAGGGGATGGACGGATGAATGTCCCCCCCTATGGGCACCTGTGGATGACAGGCTGCTCTACACAAACCAAAGGGGTTTCCACTCGATGAACGTGCAGCTGACATGTGACCATCTGCTACGCATGATACACGTCTGCGCCCGATACCTGGGCCGTATGCACGACGCCTTCATCCTGGCACACCTGACGGTTCCTGGCATGTTCGAGAGCTCCCCCACCCCCCCCTCAGGCTCCTGGTTGACAGGGGTTATCCAATGCGGTCATGGCTGATGACGCCTATCCGGAGGCCACGCTTATCCGGAGGCCACAGACTGGCATGGAGACCCGCTACGACGACACCCATACAGTGCCCAGGGGTGTGAACAAGCGGCGTTTCGACTTCAGGTGGCGGATTTGTGCCCTATCCCCTGTAACTTAACTGTGCCCTTAACCCATGCCAACTGAACTGGTGTCTAACATTCTGGCCTTATGGGCCGTAACGCTATGTCTAGGTGGATCCTCAGACAGTACAGCGGGCGTGGAGGTGGCCTGCTCTAATTCCTGCCTTTCGACCTGGGTCCCCGTTGGCAAGCGTCTTCTGTGGCGGCCCGGCCTGGATGGCCCAGCTGCTACTCGGGTGTCTCGGGTGGCGTGATGCTGCCCTGTTCTGCCCGCTGCCCACCAGATGCGCCAGAGACAGGAGAGGGAGGAGTCTGAGTTGCGGTGCGGTGTTCCAGCACCTCCCCTGCAGGAGTCACCAGCACGGGCCCCATCAGCTCCTCCTCCCTCAAGGTGCCCAATGGCCCCCGGGCTACTCCATGGGAAGGGGGTGCGAGGGGAGCTATCACATGAGGCTCCCCTGCCACCTGGCACTGCCAGTCCTGTAGGCCCGCTCTGGTCTCAGCCAGGGTCCACACGCTCATGGCTATGGAGCACAGGGAGTGCGCCATCTCCGTCTGGGCCTGCACCACATCACACTGCAACTGTGCCACCACCTTCTGGGTCCGTGCCACCGCTCTGTGCCTGCGCCACGTTGATCAGCAACTGGCAATGCCGTTGACATTTCCCAGCCATGGCCTGCTGTGACTGGGCCACGCTCAGGAACGCCGCTGCAATTTCCTGGTGCCTCTGGGACATGGTCGCCTGTGAGGTGGCAACCCTGTCCTGAGCCTCCGCCAGCGCCTGCACAGATCTCCCCAGGCCTTGGACATGCTGATTCATAACTGAAACGTCGCCCCCAATGCCTCCACAGTGGACGCCACCCTGCGGTGTTGGCCTGGGTGGCACATACTGTCGGCACCACCTCCTGCTGCTGCACATAGTTGGACTCCTCCGACTGCGCCTGCAGTTGCTGGATGCTCACTGACAACCCCTCATGTAGTCCCTGGCTCTGCGACAGCATCTCCACAATCGATAGGACTGTCCGTTCCAGAAGCCCGAGACCCGTCTGGACGGCAGCTAGTTCCTGGGATCGGTCTGCCCTCCGATCGTCCACCCCCTCGGGAGTTCCTACCTCCACCTGCTGTACCGGGTCAGCTGTGTGGTGAGCACCAGAAGTGTCCCAGAGCCACTTCACTAACTTGCCCAACCGAGGGGAGTGTCTCTGGATGGTGGAGGGTGTTAGAGACAGCTGTGGCGGAAGTCAGTGTCATCCTCCAACCTGAGCTCCGGGGTGTCCTGGGTCTGGGGCGGAGGGCTGGTGTCCGAGCTGCTCCCATCAGTGTTCGGGCCCACAGGCAGGCTCCAGCTGTAGCACTGGCTGGGTTGGGTGGCGGCAGATGGACCCGCCCAAAGTTGTTTGACGTGGGTCACTGCCACCTTGTTGGCCGGGGTGGTGTGCGTGAGGAGTGAGGTGTGTACATGCGGCTGCAGCTTGGCAGCCTTTGAGTGTGAATCGCGAAGACGGCGAATCCAGCACCGTTCCCATTGGAATCGATTGCGATCTCAGCAGCAACGGTGCTAGCCCCTGAGCAGTAGCGGAACCGGTCCAGGTGTGGCGGCAGTTTTTCTGACTTGAAAGCCCACGAATTCCGTGTTGGGGTTAACACCTTGGGTGGGAACATCCGGACAGCGACGGCCGAAATCCCGTTCGGCAATGGGCCAGAAAATCCCCGTTTGTGGTGAAATCGGGGGTGGCGACACTTTTGCGATGCTCCGCCCCTACGCCACCGTATGGATGGCCTCAGGACGTCACCTGAGGCCCCCTCCCGATGCTCCGCTCCCGGTCTGGCGGCTGTGCATTGAGCCCAGCGCCGCCACCGTCGGGAAGGAGCCATTCCGCGGACGGTGGGGGGGGGGGTGCTCTGGCGGGGGCTGGGAGCATTGGTAGGGTGTGGTCCGGAGGTGGCGAGGCGGCTTACTGAGGGGCAGTATGTGGCAGGCTGGGTCTGCACGCCGCCAGCACCATGTTGCACGTCGCAGCCGCTGCGCGCATGTACGGCCCCGGACCCAGCCATTCTCTGGTACTATCCGCAGGTAAAGCTGGGGTCTTTACGCTGCGTGCCTGCTAGCCCCCCAGCCCCCCCCCCCGACCAAGGATTGGTGCAGCCGTTCCCACGCCGGCCTCAGCACATAGTCTTCAAATCGGAGAAAACCAGCCCCTAATCTCAGAAATGGAGACTCCCACCCCCGTCTGCAAGATGAGCCGCTGCCTACGCCCCTCGACAGCACCTTCCAAACCCACGACCCCTACCACCTGCAAGGACAACAGGGACCATCACCAGCTCCAATTGCCCTCCGCCCCACCCATGACCCTGACTTGGAACCAGATCGGCGTTCCATCACTGATAATGGGTGAAAAACCCGAGAACTCTCTCCGGACGAGCACTGTGATTGTGCCGAACGTCAGATGGATTGCCACAATCCAAGAATGTCACTCAACCGCCACCTTCTGTTTAATTAGGGTTGAGTAACGTATGCTGGCCCAGCCAACGACGCCCACATTACATGACAGAATAAATAAAGAATGACGTTCAATTAGATCAGTCATTGAATCTGCACATTGTGCAACACAACTAAAGGGTTGGGCAAATGTACTTTCATATCCTGACAGATCAAATATGAAAGATTTATTTTGGTTGAACCAAGTTTGCTCATAACTGGGGAGTGAAGAACTGCTTAATTGCTCTGGGATTAAAAAGGATCTTTTCATTCGCACGCTGCAAGGGAGTTCGCCAACCCAGTTTGATCAGGGCCGGCCAACCCTTATTAACAGCGAGAAGGAGGGGTCACTGGGAAGAATTTACTGTCATATTAAAGATGGAGATGGGAAGGAAACATGGGGCGGGGGTGTTCCACGCTCCCCCCCCCCCCCCCCAAACTCCCCGGCAGCCTGTTTCACGGTCCGGCAGCCGACGGTGGGGTTTCCAATCACGCTCGGCACCAGGATGGAGAATCCGCTTTTGTGCATGGAATCGGGACTGCTGCCGGTCGGACGATTCTCCCACCCCGAAAAGTGGCGTAATCGGGTATCCACTACCGGAGGCCATTGCCAGAGGCCCGTCCTGCCATTCTCCGCCCCTGGCCGGCCCGAACCCCCGACGGCGTGGACCACTCATGGTCCTGCCGTTCGCGATACTCACGGGGCGGCTGCGGACTCTGTCCACGGTCGCCATACTCGGGGAGGGCCGATCAAAGGGGTGCCTCATACGGGACTGGGCCTTTATTGGCGGGCGGTCTGGGTTGGGTGCGTGGCCGATCGGGGGCACTTTTCGGCAGTCCATGTCCGCGTTCTGAGCCCGCCATGGAGCAAGGTGTGGCCGCTGGAGGCCGCTGCCGTGCGCATGTGCGCCCTCTGACCCGGAAGTGCGTATCTGCGGCTGCCTGCTCGCCCACAGCAAGGCTGTGAATCTGTGGCCTTTTGACGCCAGTGTTGCTCCATGGACCACTCCATGGAGTGGGGACATAGTCCCTGAAACAGAGAATCCAGCCCAAAAGTCTAATGACGACCATGAAACCATTGTCGATTGTTGTAAAAACCCATCTGGTTCACTAATGTCCTTTAGGGAAGGGAATCTGCCGTCCTCACCAGGTCTGGCTGACGTGTGACTCCAGACCCACAGCAATGTGGTTGAAGCTTAATTGAAATGGCCCAGCAAGCCACTCAGTTTAAAGGTAGTTAGGGACGGGGAATAAATATTAGTTCAGTGATACTCACATCCCTGAATGAATTTTAAAAATCCAGACTTGTTTCTATGTGCTTCCAGGTTCCTTGCAGACCTCCTGGGGATGTTCTTCCCAAAGAATCTGTTTGCTTCTCTATAACCTGCAGGAAGGCAGGGTGATGGGCATGTTGGACAACTAATGGCAGAAACAGAAGGTCATCTGATGAAGTTTCTACGAATACCAGCCATTGGGAGTTGGTGGCTCGGTGGGGAGCATACAAATCCAAACTTTCTGGGTTCAAATCCCATTCTGGGACAGGTGTGTCAGACTGAAGGCTGACACACCTGTGCAGGACAGAGGGAGTGCTGTACTGTCAGAGCTGGTGCATTTTGAATGACAAGTTATCATCCTCTCGCTCGCAAGGATGTCAAAGATTTCACATGATGTGGAGATGCCGGCGTTGGACTGGGGTGAGCACAGTAAGAAGTCTTACAACACCAGGTTAAAGTCCAACAGGTTTGTTTCAAACACGAGCTTTCGGAGCACGGCTCCTTCTTCAGGTGAATGGAAAGGCTTGTTAGAAAGGCTTGAAAGATTTCACAGCCATTAGTTTGAAGAAGCACTTGGGAGTTAATCCCCGTTCCCTGACCAATATTTATCCCCCAATCAACAGCACACACACAATCGCTTCTTGGCCTTTTGGCTCAGTTCAAGCGTCAGATAATAATCGCTTATTGTCACAAGTAGGCTTCAATGAAGTTACTGTGAAAAGCCCCTAGTCGCCACATTCCGGCGCCTGTTCGGGGAGGCCGGTACGGGAATTGAACCTGTGCTGCTGGCATTGTTCTGCTTTACAAGCCAGCTGCTTAGCCTACTGTGCTAAACCAGCCCCTGTCAAGCCCAAGATGAGGGGCAATGCCTTTTCTTGCCAGCTTGGATGGTATATATCTCTCGAGGAGAGCATGAATTGGGTTCGATTTGAATTGTTTTTTGGATCGAGCAATGAGATGGATTAAGGGTTTGCCCCATCCACTCTGCACATTGGCTTTGTACCTTTCAGAATGGGATCATTAAAAAAAAAAATCACACAAACAGGTTAGCTGGCTAGTTTAAAAACAAAAATGTCTATTAAGGCATTTAGAAATGACCATCAAACAAAACCGCAACCAAGATAAAACATAACCACCAGATAACAAACTGGAGAACACAGTGCAACTCAATAAATAGCAAACAACCGCATCCTTCCTCCCTACCAAACCCCCCACCCTCTCTGCCTCCACTGGGCTGGTTTAGCACAGGGCTAAATCGCTGGCTTTGAATGCAGACTAAGGCAGGCCAGCAGCGTGGGTTTGATTCCTGTACCAGCCTCCCTGAACAGGCGCAGGAATGTGGCGACTAGGGGCTTTTCACAGTAACTTCATTTGAAGCCTACTTATGACAATAAGTGATATTCATTTCTAGGTAATCCTAACTGCCCCCCCCCCCCCCCCCCCCCACCGCACACCACCACCCACAACCTATCCTCCACCTGCTCATACTGGCCACCCTCGTACGAGCCCGATGGATTACCTTAAATTGAATGAGACTCAGCCTGGCGCACGAGGAGGAACCCTCCTCAAAGCTTCCTCCCCGAACCCAGCCTCCAGCTCACCCCACCCCCCAGCTCCTCCTCCCACTTTCACTTAACTACGTCAATTGTGGCGCCCTCCCAGTCCATCAACTCCTTATATATCTCTGGCACTCTGCCCTCTCCAACCCCTGTCCTGCAACCCGGGGGCACCTGCTTTCTCACGTGGTTCCGCACCTGTAAGTATCGGCACCCATTTCCACTGGGCAACTCACACTCCTCCACCAGGTCCTACCAAACTCGGGAAGCTGCCCTCCATGAACAAATCTCGAAACTTCCAATCCCCGCCCACTGCCCTGAAACCCCCACCCCAGTTCCACCGGAGCGAACCTGTGATTCCCACAGATCGGGGCCCAAACCAAGGCCCCCCTCAAGCTTCAAGTGCAGTCGCCACTGTTCCCACACCCTCAGGGCGGCCCACTACTACTTGGGCTTGGCGAGGAACGGCAGAGGCGCCATCAACAGCGCTCCTAGCCCCCACCTGCCTCCATCTGCTCCCAAACCAACCTAGTATTGCATTGCTATTAGTGGGATCTTGCTGTGCATAAATTGGCTGTTGTGCTTTATCCATTACAGCAGTGACTAAACTTCAAAAATACTTGAGCAGCTGAAAAGTGCTTTGGGATATTCATTGATCAAGAAATGCCCTATTTAATTGCAAGTCCATTTCTAATCACATGTACAAGAGCTGGAGGAATGCCAGATGGCATCCTACATTTGATGAGGTAGCCCCTGTACTGATTGACATTTTAAAACTGTTTGTCATTCCATGGATCGGGGGTGGGGAGATGGCCGATGCGGGGGGGGGGGGGATAGATTAATTCTGTTGTAAATGCCTTTGAAGGATTGTAACATGACATCAGTAGAAAGGAAGTTTGTCATGTGATCCAGTCTTCGTTTCTTTTTTTGCTTTGAGCCGAATACACACATTCACAACACACACACACCTCTGATGTCTTCAAACTTTATACCTATGTATAAATGTTCTCATGTGCCAGGTCTTAATAAATAAACCCACTTATTCACCCAATCCCGAATGAGCGATTGGGGCCTTGTGTCATGCATAATAAATAAGCCAAAGGCATGGGGGTGGATTCTCTGCCCCGCCGCGCCACATTTCTGCCCCCACCCGCTGGCGGGATTCTCCGTTACGTGGCCGGTCAATGGGGTTCCCCATTGTGGGGCAGCCCCACGCCGTCGGGAAACCCCCGGGCACCAGCAAAACGGAGAATCCCTCCCATGGTATCTCAATATGCTGACACCACCCACTGAGGGACCGGCTCATGCACACTGCCCAATGAATGCTGGAAACTCAATGTGGCATCAATGCCAGTCTTAGGGAAATTGAGGCTCTGGGACAAGTTCTAATTTAGATTCTGACCACGTTCCAGAGCACGTGTAATAGGTTTGAATGTTGCAAAGCTTAACCATCTGGTGGACAGCACTTATTCCTGTGATATACCAATAGTATTAAAATTGCATTACACACAGTCCCTCTGTCAGTCGGGTTAGTCAGTGTAGTGGGCAGGAAGGGCGACTGTCATTAATTCAGCCTGTTGGGACAAATAGATAAGAATTTGAAACCCCACTGCCTGATAATGATGGGCCATGTCCACTATTGCACCTCCTGTTTTCAGTGTGTCCGCACCATGATATGATGAACCATCGTTATAAAAATCTCGGGCTCCTGGAATGGGATTCTGTGCTGTCACACTCAGCTCTGTCTCTAAAGATGGTAATGGTCACTGATCAAGACTCCAAGCATTAACTAATATCATGGGAATGTCACTTTAAGAAATGTTTGTCTTCTCAAGTGACTGCAGTGATGTTATTGTGGGTGGAGCTGGGCTGTGGCTCTGCTTTTTACTTTCGTTTTGAGCTGGAAGGTGTTTTTGGTCTCTGAGTTTTACTTTCGGTTTTCAATTGGGAAGCTGCAACCAAACCAAGAAGATGTAATTTGGTCTCTCTCTCTCTCTCTGCATGCTAAAGAATGACTCCAGATCACTTGATAATTTCAAAGTAATACCAGTTTTTGTAAGGAATGCAAACTTACTGATTTTTGAGGGAAAAAAAGGGTGTTTGGCTTATGGATGTTGTTAGGAAAGTTAAAAAGGGTGTTTAGCTTATGGATGTTGTTAGAAAATTTACTAAGGGTTACCTATAGAGTACTGTATCTTTGGGGTTGGGGGTATCAGTGTTGGTAGTTGATAAGATGTTTACTGTGTTTTTATAAAATGTTAACTGGATTCATAGAATAAACATTGTTTTGTTTTAAAATACTTAAGATCTCTGTTGCATCACACTTGGAAAGTGGGACCTTGTGCTCCTCATAACCCAAATCTATTAAACGTTGTAAGCCAGGTGAACTCCGTGATATACTTTGGTGTTCTCTAAACCCTGGCCCATAACACTAGCATCAGGTTGGCAGCGGCATTTATTTGGGGGCACTGCCTAAATCATGTTATAATTGCTCAAGTATCCATTTTAATGAATGGATTCGCTGAGATGACACATTCATGTCTCCTGGACTCACCCTGAGTGGTCGGTGAAATGTGGGGAATAATCTGTAAATTATAATCTGTAAATCAGTCACGTAAGTGCATGATTCCGTCCAACGTATGTGAAGGTACCTCTGCTATCTCTTTCCTAATTTCTCTTGACAAGTTCAGGTGTCTTCTGTTGTGTTCAGTGTTGAATAACCGTTCACTGCGCTGTGACTCAAATCTGGCTGCGGTTACTGAGAAAGAGGAACAAAAGTGAAAGTTAGCTGGGAGCTCCTGACTGCAGGCATCGGAGGTTGGAATTTTCCAGCACCCCCCCCCATTTCCCCCCACCCATGGCAGGTTTTCCCATGGCAGAGATCGCTCGCCACTGGCCACCAGCTCAACCATCCGATCCCATTGGAGTCCATGCCAATTTGTGTGGCTCGCCCTGTGCCGCTGCCAGGGGGCAGTGTAGGTGGACTTTGGCTGGACTGGAAGACCCTGCCTGCGAGACGGGCTGGAAAAAATCCCACCCGTGGAAACTGGTCTCAGAGCATCTCCACGGAACAAAGGACAACGCAATCTATCTGGGCCAGGCCTTCTTCTTCTCTGAGGCAGATCAGTTTATCAGTCAGAACTCCCCGTTCTGTCCTAAACTGCTTTTAAAGCCCTTTTCATCTCCTCTTTACGGCTCACGTCGATCACGACTCCCTGGGAAATAGAGTGGCGAATAATTATTTAACACTCCTACCATTTTACCATCGTTACTTGTGAGGTTGATGTGTATCCCTCAGTGACCCTAGTCTTGAATTTTCTTCTGTTATTTTCGCAAATCCGTCACTGTTTCTTTTTATACTCCTTAATAATTCTGTTTATTTGGGCGGCATTCCCTGGCCCCTCGCGTTCGGTTTTCCAATGGCGTAAGCTTGCCTGTTCCACTGCCAATAAACCTGCTGCGTGGGGGGGGGGGGGGGGGGGGGGGGGGGGGGGGTGGTCGTCAGCCTTCCTCGGACTGGTCCCGGAAAATCCTACCCGTTGTATTCTTTATTTCTTTTCCTAATTTCAAAAAATGCCCTTCATATCCTTTTTCGCCACCGTCTCTTTGTTGTCTATGTACTTTGCACGTGTCCTGCAATAAATTCCATTAATTTTGACACCATCACTCAAATTGTGACCTGAACACTGAGAGGTTACATTAAATGATCGCAGGGGAGTCCTGGGGTTGGATTTGGGTTTGGGTTTATTGTCACATGTACCGAGATACCGTGAAAAGTATTGTTCATAGAATCATAGAATTTACAGTGCAGAAGGTGGTTGAGTCTGCATCGGCCCTTGGAAAGAGCACCCTACTTAAGCCCACGCCTCTACCCTATTCCTGTAACCAACTAACCTTTTGAATACTAAGGGGCAATTTAGCATGGCCAATTGATAGAGTCTAGTTTTTTTCATAGTTTGATTCGTATAGCTGCTCGTTGAATGCATATAGCTAAAAGAGTGCCAAATATTAAAAGTGTCTTGAATATGGGAACTCAGTCAGTGTCTCACATAATGAATTAACCATTGTATTCCAGTGTATTCAGCACTGAGAATGTATTATTTTCTGTCCAATCAATTAATCAATTCTTAAGTCATAGGTTATTCTGTTATGCCAAGCTATGAGACATGTGAAATGTGGGCAAACATATGCAGTGCTATTCCTAAAACTACGCACGCAGGCGCTGAGCTAGATTTGATAGGCACCAGTCAATCTTGAATAATGTCCAATGTTTGATTAACAAGTAATCCTCTAAGTAACTGACATTCATTTGAACAAACCAGGAGGTTTCAGCTGAGAATTAGAAGCCAATGAAAGTAAGTGAAGGGTTAAACCAGAGATAGGAATTTCCTTAAGAGTAGGACCTGATAGTCGAGGTCCTGGTTCCTGAATTATTGAATCATCTATCCGTTTGTATGTGTTTAAAGGGATTTATTTTTGTGCTTAATGCTTTTGCCATGTGCTTGACTTTTTAATGTATTATTTGATGTGCTAACCAGCTGGCTTGTAATGCAGAACAAGGCAGCAGCGCGGGTTCAATTTCCATACCTGCCTCCCCGAACAGGCGCCGGAATGTGGCGACTAGGAGCTTTTCATAGTAACTTCATTGATGTTGACTTGTGACAATAAGTGATTATTATTATTATGTTTTGTTTCAAAGTTTTATTCAGTTCTTAATCAAGTGTAGTCAAGTCCCAGTAACAGACAGACATCTGACGCTGGCATACGGCGTTATAGATTTATATATATTGCGATCCCCTCTGACTAGAGAGTAGTCTACTACTTGAGGCACGGGGGTTAGAAAATACCATTTTGGAGTTGAAATGGCAGCTGAAAATCTGCCCACAATTTCTGGGATGGCCAATCCCACCGGATATCTCTGCCGAAAAAATATTCCAAATAACAAAGGCTCATATATAGAGCAGCGATTTGACTTGGCTGAAGCCAGCACAGAGATTGAGGAATAAATTAATCAATTCTGAAGTCGTAGGCTATTCTCTAATGCCAAGCTATGAGACATGCGAAATGTGGGAAGACATATGCAGTACTTTTCCTAAGACTATGCATGCAGACGCTGAGCTAGTTTTGATAGGCACCAGGACAATTGTCCTCGGAAGATATTAAAAGGGTCTGGGGAAAAACAACACATATGAAAGACCAATTGAAAGTACTGCGTGAATATATCCAGACAAGCAATGTCGAAACAGTGGCTTCTGCTTCTGCTGCTGCAGAGGGTTGCAGCGAAATACCAGCTTGGCCTGAGTCACGGTCTGTTTATAGGCGCACAGTTTGGCAGTGATTCATTTTGAAGTCTTCCAAACAGGTTACAAGTGAAATGTTTAAGATTTCTTTCAAATTGGTTAAGTAACTAAATAGAAATTGGTTTAAAGGAATAAAATAAAGGATTTAGGAAAATAAACTGGAATACTGAAGTTAACTATTTCAGCAGGCAATTGAATAATTTTTAAATTGCCCAGAAACCTAAGTGTCTAAATTACTCGATACAAAGTTTTAAGTGTTGATTTATGACGATGACGGCAGTTAAAATCTGAAATTTTAAGCACGCTCTAGAGGAATTTGGAACAAATGGGGGAATTTATTGTGCTATCACATCACTCCGTTAAGGAACAGAGATTTTATAATAAACAATTTTATTGAGGTAGTTTTTGGCTTTATAAACAGTTACAGACATCATCAGAAAGGAAGCAAAAAAGGCAAAAATGTGCAAACATCCACGTACTTTCAATACTTCCATCGTAACATATTGCACAAGCCCGCTCCCCTCCCACCGGTACTACCCGCCTTATTTTCCCTCCTACTCTACTCTACCCACCCCCCCCCCCCTCCCCCCACCCCCCTGCTGACGCTCACTCTCCCGCAAAGAAGTCAATAAATGGTTGCCACCTCCGGGTGAACCCCTGCACAGATCCCCTCAAGGCGAACTTAATTTTTTCCACCCCAGGAAACTCGACATGTCCGCAAGCCACCACTCTGTCTTCGGGGGCTTTGAGTCCCTCCACGCCAATAATATTCGTCGCCGGGCTATCAGGGAAGCAAAGGCCAGCACATCGGCCTCTTTCTCCCCCTGGACGCCCGGGTCTTCCGAAACCCCAAAAATTGCCACCCCTGGACTCATCACCACCCTTGTTTTTAGCACCTGGGACATGACCCCCGCAAATCCCTCCCAGTACCCCCTCAGCTCAAGGCATGCCCAAAACATGTGAACATGGTTCGCTGGTCCTCCCGCGCACCTAGCGCATTTGTCCTCTATCCCGAAAAATTTGCTCATCCGAGCCACCGTCATATGGGCCTGGTGAACGACCTTAAATTGGATCAGCCCGAGCCTAGCACATGTCGCGGTCGAGTTTACCCTACTCAGGGCCTCTGCCCACAGCCCATCCTCCATTTCCCCGCCTATCTCCTCCTCCCATTTAAGTTTCAGTTCCTCTGTCTGGGACCCTTCCTCCCTCATGAGCACCTTATATATACCCGAGACTCTGCCCTCCCCTTCTTCCCTCCTAGAGACTATTCTGTCGAGGATCCCCATTGGCGGGAGGCGCGGGAAAGATGGGACCTGTCTACGAACAAAGTCCCGCAACTGTAAGTATCTAAAATCATTTCCCCTTACCAACCCAAATTTCTCCTCCAAGCTCCTCAAATTCGCGAAGCTCCCTTCCAGGAACATATCACCCACCCTTCCCGCCCCTGCTCGCCGCCATACTCGGAACCCCCCATCCATACTGCCGGGGGCAAACCGATGGTTGTCGCAGATTGGCGCAGAAGAGCTAACAAAACCTGGAGTTTTTCTGGCCAGGGGCATGATTCCAGGTTATCTGTGATCAACATGTGGGAATTGTTTTATTTAAAAAAAATATATTTTTGTTCTCCTCCATTTTCACAATTTTTCTCCCGAATTTACACCCATCAACAATAAATATATCAAACCCCATAACAATAACAACGATCCCATCCTCCCACCAACCCCCAAACATCAGCCCGCATGTTTACATAAACAAATGACAAAAAAGGAATTATGGATTACCCATAGCCACCTTTAACATACATAGCCCCCCTCCCCCCCAACCCACCCATCCATCCCCCCCAACAAATGTTCGATGTTATCCAGTTCTTGAAAGTGCATAATAAATAGTGGCCATGACTTGTAGAACCCCTCCGAGCTTCCCCTCAGTTCAAACTTATTCCAACAGGTCCCCTCGCCACGCCAGGGCACAGGGTGGAGAGGCCGCTCTCCATCCCAACAGGATCCGCCTTCGGGCGATCAACGAGGCGAAGGCCCGTTTCCAACCCCGGCTGGTCCGACACCCCGAATATGGCCTCCCGGGGACCCGGGTCTAGTTTCATGTGCACCACCTTGGAAATTACCCTAAACACCTCCTTCCAGTACTACCCAAGCTTTGGACCAAAACATATGAACGTGATTAGCGCACCGCCCCCCCCCCCCCCCCCCGGCAACGCTCACACACATCTTCTCCCCCTTCAAAGAATCGGCTCATCCTCGCCCTCGTGAGGTGTGCTCTGTACACGACCTTCAGTTGTATCAGTCCCAACCTCGCACACGAGGTGGAGGCATTCACCCTCCTCTATAACTTCTCCCAACTCTTCCTCCCACTTCGCTTTGACCCCCTCCAGTGGTGCCTTATCCTTTTCCAACATGGCTCCGTATACCGCTGACACTGCCCCCTTCTCCAGTCCCCTTGCTGCCAGCACCTCCTCCAACAATGTGGAGGCCGGTTCCTCCGGGAAGCTCTGTATCTCCTTCCTGGCAAAGTCCCGAACCTGCATATACCTAAACACTTCTCCCTGCTCCAGCCCATACTTCGCTTCCAGCTCCCTCAATCCTGCAAATCGACCCCGAAGAAACAAATCTTTCAGGGTCTTAGTCCCCCATCTCTTCCCATTTCCGAAAACTTCCGTCCCGCCTCCCAGGCTCAAATCTGTGGTTCTCCCGGATCGGCATTTCCCATGACCCTGCCGCCAACCCGAAGTGTTGGAGAAACTGCCTCCAGATTTTCAATGAAGCTATTATTACCGGACTCCCTGAGTATTTCCCCGCACCCATCGGGAGCGGCGCTGTTGCTAGTGCTTTCAGCCCTGACCCCCTGCACAAACTCTCCTCCATTCTGACCCACTGGGAATCAACCCCTCTGACCCAGCTCCGCACCTTCTCCACATTCGCCGCTTCGTAGGAGTACATCAGGTTCGGGAGCACATTCATTTTAACCTCAAGTACCCGACCCGCCAGTGACAGAGGGAGACCATCCCACCTTGCCAGATCGGTTTTCACTGGGAATTTTAATCCGGATGCAAATTCACACATGTAAGAGTGAGATAATTTTAATTTAATGGGATTTATTGGAATTGGGAACATCTAAAAAATGATTATAGCCAATCCTGTGTTGGATTGATGTTGTGTTAAAACTTCTTGTCAGGTTCAGGAACAAATTATTCCGAACACAACTGACACAAGAAGAAAGACAGAGAGAATTCTGAGATCGGATTGTAAATAATAATAATCTTTATTGTCACAAGTAGGCTTACACTTCAATGAAGTTACTGTGAAAAGCCCCTAGTGGCCACACTCCAGCGCCTGTTCGGGTACACTGAGGGAGAATTCAGAATGTCCAAATTACCACACAAGTACGTCTTTCGGGATTTGTGGAAGGAAACCAGAGCAGCCGGAGGAAACATACGCAGAAACGGGGAGAACGTGCCGACTCCGCACAGACAGTGACCCAAGCCGGGAATCGAACCTGGGACCCTGGCGCTGTGAAGCAACAGTGGACCTTCGCTGCAGTGTCCTGTCTAAGATCACTCTGAGGCACGTTGGAGTTTGGAGGTGCTTTAACTAGTGGACAACCATTTGGATGTTAAACTCTTCCTTGGCTTTTTGCATTGTGAAAAGTAGGGATTATTAAAGAAAATTATGTTTTCTCCACAGGTCGAAACAAAGAGACATCCAGTTGAAAACTTTTACACCACCCCCTTTTCAAACGAGCAGAGAATTAACCCCTGCCTGTTAACAGCTGAAGATGTATTTATATTTGTACAGGAACTGGGAATTACAAATTTTAAGTTTGAATTGTCAGATATTTGATTTGAGTTGATTTATTGTCACATGTACCGAAATACAGTGAAAAGCACTTTTCTGCGGCTGAGGAACGTACACGGTACGTACATAGTAGACACAAGAATAATCAACAGGGAACATTGACAAATGGTACATTGACAAAACAGTAATTGGTTACAGTGCAGATCAAGGGGCCAAACAAAGCAAATACATGAGCAAGAGCAGCATAGGGCATCGTGAATAGTGTTCTTACAGGGAACAGATCGGTCCGTGGGGGAGTCGTTGAGGAGTCTTGTAGCTGTGGGGAAGAAGCTGTTCCTATGTCTGGATGTGCGAGTCTTCAGACCTCTGTACCTTCTGCCTGATGGAAGGGTCTGGAAGAAGGCACTGCCTGGGCTGGAGGTGTCTCTGATAATGCTGTCTGCCTTCCTCAGGTAGCGAGAGGTGTATACAGAATCAATGTGGGGGTGGTAAGATTGTGTTATGCATTGGGCTGAGTTCACCACACTCTGCAGTTTCTTGCGATCTTGGGCTGAGCAGTTGCCATACCAAGCTGTGATGCAGTTGGATAGGATGCTCTCTATGGCACATCTGTAGAAGTTTGTGAGAGCTGATGCAGACATGCCAAATTTCTTTAGCATCCGCAGGCAGTAGAGATGTTGTTGGGCTTTCTTGACTGTTGCATCAATGTGAGTGGACCAGGACGGACTGTTGGTGATGGTGACCCCCAGGAACGTGAAGCCATCTCCACTTCGGAGCCATTGATGCAGACGGGAGTGTCTGTTGTGCTGCACTCCCTGATATTAATGATCAGTTCCTTGGTCTTTCCAACATTTAGAGAGAGGTTGTTTTCGGTACACTATGCAACCAAGTGGTTTATCTCCCCCTGTAGTCTGATTCACCGTTGTTCGCGATACGACCCACCACAGACGGATCATCCGCAAACTTATAGATTGAGTTGGAGTTAAATGTTGCCACACAGTCATTAGTGTATACGGAGTACAATAGAGAACTGAGCATGTATCCTTGTGCGGCTCCGGTGTTGAGGCCTATTGTGGAGGAGGTGCTGTTGCCTATCCTGACAGATTGATGTCCCACTTAATTAACCAATTTGCCCTGAGCAGAATGGGTGCTTTGTGTTTTAGTTTACAGGCTAGTAAAACAGGATTTGCAGTAGATTCAGGAGTTTGAGATTTTATTTATAGATTTTCAATCGTGCAAAAATAGTCGGCCCCAATTTAAAATCTCGTGAAAGGGCATGCAGTGAGAAGTTGTAAAAGACAGAATAGATGGAGAAGAATGGGTTGCATTCACCAATCTTAGACAAGTCCGAATAATAGAGCCGCACATTGGGTTTGCCAAATTTTCCTTGCCCCCTTCCACATCCATGGCCATAATAATGGGAATTACTACATTCTCATACGGACCCAACAATATGGAGATTATAAGTGACCTGAAGTCTGTTACTCCAACAGTTGCTGTTGGATATAGGGAATCCATATAGAATGCCCCTTAGTGCAGATTCTGATGATGGGAAGATTGAAAATGATTGCAGGTCCTAGAAGGGCTCAAGGGGAGTGTCTATTATTTAAATGAGTGGTTTCCAGTGGTTAAGGATGAGAGGAACAGCCAAGTGGGATATGCGGACATTGAGGAAAGGAATATGTATGTGATGCGCAGATTGGAATTGAGGAAGTGAGTAGGGCAGGAGAAGAGCGATTAGAGGAGGCCATTGTGACCCCGTTTGTCGATGAGGGTGCAGCAGAATGAATGCAAAGCCAAGAACAGGATGGGCGATAGTTGAACAAGGCGGGAATGCAAACATAAAGATATTTTATTGGACTGCAACCTTTCTCCAGGGCTCGTGGTTGGGATCGGATTAAGTAATTGAGGGTAGCCGATTGAGACAGGAAATCAATACAGGAATTTGGAATTGGAATATTGGCGGAATTCAAGTGAATATTTCAATCTGGCATTAATATGAAGGGGAAAGTCCAGAGCAGGCTAATAAATTGATAAACTTTTTCTTGGTAATGCTTGTGTCCTTGGCTATGCTTTTATTTCAGAGAACAAAGTTTGATACTCTGGCCAGCACCCAAGGCATCTGGAGAGATAAGCAACAACTTTGAGATCTTTTTCCTGCATGGGAACCTCCCTCCGGGCCCTCGCCACGGCAGCACTCCCATCCCCACCCAAAAAACACTCCACCAGCCCAGTGGTGACAGCCACCCTCCAATCCTGGAACCAACTGCGGCAGCAATTTGGCCTGTACAAAATGTCGGACAAGGCTCCCATCTGCAACAACCATAGGTTCAAACCAGCACTGACCGACGCCACCTTCAAAAGGTGGAGGCAGGACGGGGGGACACTGACAGTCAGGGATCTATACACGGACGACAGGATCGCAACACTGGACGAACTGACAGAGAAATTTCAGCTAGCTGGGGGGAACGAGCTACGGTACCTGCAGCTCAAAAACTTCCTACGAAAGGAGACAAGGACGTACCCACAACCGCCACGACAGACACTACTGGAAGACCTACTGGACGCAAGTATCCTAGAGAAAGGGAACTATAGTGACATGTATGACCGACTGGTAGATAGGGACGACACCGTACTGGACGCAACAAGAAGGAAATGGGAGGACGACCTGGGGATGGAGATAGGGTGGGGACTCTGGAGCGAAGCACTGCATAGGGTCAACTCCACCTCCACGTGCGCAAGGCTCAGCCTGACGCAACTAAAAGTGGTACATAGAGCCCACTTAACGAGAAACCGTATGAGTAGGTTCTTCCCGGAGGTGGAGGACAAATGTGAGCGGTGCCAAAGAGGCCCGGCCAACCACGCCCACATGTTCTGGTCTTGCCCCAGACTTGTGGAGTACTGGACAGCCTTCTTCGAGGCTATGTCCAGAGTGGTGGGGGTGAGGGTGGAGCCATGCCCGATAGTGGCGGTCTTTGGGGTTTCAGACCAGCCAGATCTATTCCTGGGGAGGAGGGCGGACGCCCTTGCCTTTGCCTCCCTGATTGCCCGCCGTAGAATCCTGTTTGGCTGGCGGTCAGCAGCACCACCCAGAGCTGCAGACTGGCTGTCCGACCTCTCGGAATCTCTCCAAATGGAGAAAATCAAATTCGCCATCCGAGGGTCGGACGACGGCTTCCACAGAACGTGGGAGCCATTCATGCAACTGTTCCGGGACCTGTTTGTGGCCAACGTACATGAGGAAGAATAGTCGGGTGGCCAAGAACCAGGGGAAAATGGACGGGAATCGGGGGAAGGTGGCCGGGGGGGGGGGGGGGGGGGGGGGGGGGGGGGGCTACGGGCTCGGTGTGGGGGTTTGATGGCAGGCCAAGGCCCAGGACCAAACTATAAATGGATGCCTATAGACATGTGCCTCGGCCATGTTGGGGAATGTAGGGTATGTATGCTGGCTAGAGGAGGCGGCCACAATTGTTGTTGTGAGGATGCTTACCTGTAAATATTCATGTTAAATTTTTGTGTTTTCCTTTTTTTTTTCTCTCTCTCTAATGACTTGTAATTTGTCATATATAAAATATGAAAACTCAATAAAAAAACATTTATAAAAACTTTGAGATCTTTTGATAAGCTCACAAAAGGTTCAAGAATGTGGGCTGGAGGGCAGCACGGTGGCCTAGTGGTTAGCACAACCGCCTCACGGCGCTGAGGTCCCAGGTTCGATCCCGGCTCTGGGTCACTGTCCGTGTGGAGTTTGCACGTTCTCCCCGTGTCTGCGTGGGTTTCGCCCCCACAACCCAAAAATGTGCAGAGTAGGTGGATTGGCCACGCTAAATTGCCCCTTAATTGGAAAAAATAATTGGCTAATCTAAATTTAAAAAAAAAAAAAAAGAATGTGGGCTGTGACATTGGGGGCAGGGCCGGCTCAAGGCACCGGCAACTCGGGCAGTCGCCCGGGGAGCCATGTGCTCGGGGGCGCCAGAGACTCGGGTCCCGCGCATGCGCAGTTGGGCCGGTGCCAACCAGCGCATGCGCGGTGGCCGCCCGCCCTCAGGGCGGCCCCCCGGCTCGGTCCGCCCCCCCCGCTCAGTCCCCCCCCGCCCCCCCTCGGGTCCACCCCCGCCCCGCCCTCGGGTCCGCCCACCCTTCGGGTCCGCCCCCCGCGTCCGCCCCCCCGCGTGTCCGCCCCCCTCTCGGGTCCGCCCCCCGCGTCCGCCCCCCCGCGTGTCCGCCCCCCCCTCGGGTCCGCCCCCCCGCCCCCCCTCGGGTCCGCCCCCCCTCGGGTCCACCCCCCCCGCCCCTCCTCGGCCTCGCCCCCCCGCCCCTCCTCGGCCTCGCCCCCCCCGCCCCTCCACAGCCTCGCCCCCCCCCCCTCGGCCCCCCCCCTCGGCCCCGCCCCCCCCTCAGCCCCCCCCCTCGCCCCCCCTCGCCCTCCCCCCTCGGCCCCCCCCCCCTCGGCACCGCCCCCCCTCGGCCCCGCCCCCCCCTCGCCCCCCCAAGGGCGCCGAAGTTCAGCTTGCCCGGGGCGCCAGCAACCCTAGAGCCGGCGCTGATTGGGGGCACTGCGTATGTGTATAGGTGAGTTACGTGTGAAGTAACAAGAAAAATATAAACATAGTGCAAATTCCAGCTCCCACAGGTCTTGCCATTACTTACACTACACTACACCTACACTAACCTAACCCCCTCACTCTCCCTCCCGCTTTCTGCTGACGATTAGTTCTCTGCAAGGAAGTCGTCGAAAGGTTGCCACCTCCGGGCGAACCCCAGCAGAAACCGCCTCATGGCGAACTTACTTTTCTCCAGGCAGAGGAAGCCTGCCATGTCTGAAAGCCAGGTCTCCGATTTCGGGGGCTTTGAGTCCCTCCATGTCAGCATTATACGCCTCCAGGCTACTAGGGAAGCAAAGGCCAGAACATCCGCCTGTCTCTCCTCCTGGATTCCTGGGTCCTGCGATACCCCAAAAATCGCCACCTCCGGACTCATTGCCACTCTCATATTTAATACTGTGGACACGGAGTCAGCAAACCCCTGCCAAAATCCCCTCAGTTTTGGACATGCCCAGAACATATGGACATGGTTCGCTGGCCCCCACCGCGTACTTCACACACCTGTCCTCCACCACCAAAGAATCTGCTTATCCGGGCCACTGTCATGTGAGCCCGGTGAACAACCTTAAATTGGATCACAATAGACCCTTTCAAGTGTTTGACACCCCTTGCCATTGTGCATTGAAGAGCAGGTCCCATACATGCACAATACTTGACAAAGAGCATGGCCGGAATTGGTCAATGGGGCCAAAAAAATGAAACACCGTCATGAAGTGATCAAGGCTCTGACACATGCTCCATGGAGAAACTGACTTAGAATCAAACACACCTATCGAAATGAGCACAATTGAAGTGACAGGGTAAATTATGTAGATAAGAGCAAATAAGCGCCTGGTTACAAGTAAACTTGATGAGGAATGTTCACAAGATGGATACAGATGAAAGGACAGCTGGAGAATATTTAAAGTCCATCCATGATGTTATTTTGAATGATATTTGAGTAAGATGCTTTGCAGAGTGTCAGAGAGAAAGGGGGGATCAATCCAATTATTCAGAGATCACATTAAAGTTACAATAGATTGTGGAATAAACTGGAATTTAACACAAGTAATGTGAAAGAAAAACTGGAATCAAAAACAAAAACAAAGATGTTAATTTTCTCCCAGCACAAATCACCCCACTCGAGGGCTGGAGAAAGAAAATGACCAAGAATAATAATGAGATACGGGGTGGAAGGGTAAGATCTTACCCTGTGAAAACTGGAACCGTGTTATCCGTTACTCACAAGTTGAAATGACATTTGATCCACATAGGAAGGAAGCAAAGAATGAAATTAATAACAGCAAGTAGTTAAAGATCGTTTGTTTGTGAGTTACAATGACATGGGCAAAGCCAGACTGGTACACACACTTTTTTTTAAAAAAAATTTTTATTAAAGTTTTCTCAAAATATCAACAACAAAAATATAAAATACAAAATGCAAAAAATGTAAAGGAAACTCAGTATCAAAAGTAATAAATTAACACCCACCCAAACACATAGCAAATATACACACCCAGACAAAACCTCCAATACATAGAAACAAAACTGAAATAAAACCCCCTTGAAAATTGCAGGTGCTAGTGTTGCTCGTTTTGGGTGAGTGTTCTTAACACTCGCTTTGGCTCGGTTTCATGTTCTAAGCTCTGGAGTTGCCAAGTGCCGTAAAGACACCGTCACAAGTCTCAAGGTCAAGTTCAAAGCAATAAAGCTGTCCACCAATTAGTAAGTCCAAAACAATTAGAGTTCATTATAACACAATTATAATAACACTCATGCACACGCTAAAGATTAAACTTACTTCTTCCACTAGACAACTAATACTTAGCTAAGAAGGAACTGCGAGGTCAGGGAACAAGGCCTTTGTTCTGGTCTGGTCTGCAGGCTTCGGATCGCTATCAGTCGGCAAGGGTGTCAGTAATGCCGGTTTCAGGTAGCGGTCGTCGTTAGGCACTTACTTATTGGCGGCTGCTGCTCAACGGATGATGTAGAAGACAGGGGTCTGGAGGCTGGAGTCGGAGGCCGGAGACAGGAGACTGAACCGTGTGTGGGACCTCTCTTTTATAGGTCCCAGGGGTTCCGCGCCCCTTTGGGAGGGCTCCCTCACCTGCTGGGGATCGATTGGGCCTCTTTCCAATCGATATGTTTTGAACCCCCCAATCCTAGGGCCATTCCTTGATCGCTGGGGCGGTTCTTAGGACTTATTGTCCTGGGCTTCTCTGGCTCCACCGTGTCTGGTCTGCTATTGAATGTATCGATTGATACTTAATTTGTGTCCATTGTACCTGGGACTGGCCCGGCATCACCTCATTAATATGGTAACGGCTTCTCATTTACAGCGCTGCCTGATCTCTGCAGCTGTCAGTAAACCGGTTTCTGCAATTGCCCCAATACTTATTGGCTCTGCAAGCTGTTTGCTCTTTAACATGTCCGTTTTCCCTGCACTCTTTGCAGTCTTCCATTTTGTGTTCGTTAGTGGCCATCTTAGATGGCTACACTAGAAGCGCTAAAGAGGAGTGTCTATTATTTAAATGAGTGGGTTCCAGTGGTTAAGGATGAGAGGAACAGCCAAGTGGGATATGCGGACATTGAGGAAAGGAATATGTATGTGATGCGCAGATTGGAATTGAGGAAGTGAGTAGGGCAGGAGAAGAGCGATTAGAGGAGGCCATTGTGACCCCGTTTGTCGATGAGGGTGCAGCAGAATGAATGCAAAGCCAAGAACAGGATGGGCGATAGTTGAACAAGGCGGGAATGCAATTAAAAGTGGAATCTACTTCCTGGGTAACAAGAGCAAAAAAAAAAAACCATACCGTTCAGCTGGTGTCAATGTACTTCAGGACAAAGCCTCTTTTGAAGAAGAGGCCGTACTACTTAAGACAAAGAAGAGATGAACTGGACATCAATAAACATTTGAAAGCCAACAACACTGTTGTTTGAATTTGGGACAATCCTGGGGTGTAGAAAGACCGTCTAATTTAGCAAGTTACGTGAAAAAAAGATGTAATTTAAGGCAAGGAACGAGCAATTAAAATGTTACTGCATGGGTTCAAATGGAAATGTTTGATTTCTCTTGCAAACATAAAGATATTTTATTGGACTGCAACCTTTCTCCAGGGCTCGTGGTTGGGATCGGATTAAGTAATTGAGGGTAGCCGATTGAGACAGGAAATCAATACAGGAATTTGGAATTGGAATATTGGCGGAAATTGAAGTGAATATTTCAATCTGGCATTAATATGACGGGGAAAGTCCAGAGCAGGCTAATAAATTGATAAACTTTTTCTTGGTAATGCTTGTGTCATTGGCTATGCTTTTATTTAAGAGAACAAAGTTTGATACTCTGGCCAGCACCCAAGGCATCTGGAGAGATAAGCAACAACTTTGAGATCTTTTGATAAGCTCACAAAAGGTTCAAGAATGTGGGCTGGGACATTGGGGGCACTGCGTATGTGTATAGGTGAGTTACATGTGAAGTAACTAATGGGCAGGAAACCAGTTCACAATAGACCCTTTCTTTTTTTTTAATAAATGTTTTATTGAGGTATTTCTTTGGCATTTCAACAGCAACAAAATTGACAATATGCGTAACAAGAAAAATATAAACATAGTGCAAATTCCAGCTCCCACAGGTCTTGCCATTACTTACACTACACTACACCTACACTAACCTAACCCCCTCACTCTCCCTCCCCCTTTCTGCTGACGATTAGTTCTCTGCAAGGAAGTCGTTGAAAGGTTGCCACCTCCGGGCGAACCCCAGCAGAAACCGCCTCATGGCGAACTTACTTTTCTCCAGGCCGAGGAAGCCTGCCATGTCTGAAAGCCAGGTCTCCGATTTCGGGGGCTTTGAGTCCCTCCATGTCAGCATTATACGCCTCCAGGCTACTAGGGAAGCAAAGGCCAGAACATCTGCCTGTCTCTCCTCCTGGATTCCTGGGTCCTGCGATACCCCAAAAATCGCCACCTCCGGACTCATTGCCACCCTCATATTTAATACTGTGGGAATCTCTCCAAATGGAGAGAATCAAATTCGCCATCCGAGGGTCGGACGACGGCTTCCACAGAACGTGGGAGCCATTCATACAACTGTTCCGGGACCTGTATGTGGCCAACGTACAAGAGGAAGAATAGTCGGGTGGCCAAGAATCAGGGGAAAATGGACGGGAATCGGGGGAAGGTAGCCGGGGAGGGGGGGGGGGTTACGGGCTCGTTATGGGGGTTTGCTGGCAAGCCAAGGCCCAAAACCAAACTATAAATAAATGCCTATAAACATGTGCCTCGGCCTTATTGGGGAATGTAAAATATGTATGCTGGCTAAAGGGGGCGGCCACAATTGTTGTTATGAAGATGCGTACCTGTAAATATTCATGCTAAATTTTTGTGTTTTCTTTTTTTTTCTCTCTAATAATTTGTAATTTGTCATATATAAAATATGAAAACTCAATAAAAAACATTTATAAAAAAAATATTTAATACTGTGGACACGGAGTCAGCAAACCCCTGCCAAAATCCCCTCAGTTTTGGACATGCCCAGAACATATGGACATGGTTCGCTGGCCCCCACCGCGTACTTCGCACACCTGTCCTCTACCACCAAAGAATCTGCTCATCCGGGCCACTGTCATGTGAGCCGGGTGAACAACCTTAAAATGGATCACAATAGACCCTTTCAAGTGTTTGACACCCCTTGCCATTGTGCATTGAAGAGCAGGTCCCATACATGCACAATACTTGACAAAGAGCATGGCCGGAATTGGTCAATGGGGCCAAAAAAATGAAACACCGTCATGAAGTGATCAAGGCTCTGACACATGCTCCATGGAGAAACTGACTTAGAATCAAACACACCTATCGAAATGAGCACAATTGAAGTGACAGGGTAAATTATGTAGATAAGAGCAAATAAGCGCCTGGTTACAAGTAAACTTGATGAGGAATGTTCACAAGATGGATACAGATGAAAGGACAGCTGGAGAATATTTAAAGTCCATCCATGATGTTATTTTGAATAATTTTTGAGTAAGATGCTTTGCAGAGTGTCAGAGAGAAAGGGGGGATCAATCCAATTATTCAGAGATCACATTAAAGTTACAATAGATTGTGGAATAAACTGGAATTTAACACAAGTAATGTGAAAGAAAAACTGGAATCAAAAACAAAAATAAAGATGTTAATTTTCTCCCAGCACAAATCACCCCACTCGAGGGCTGGAGAAAGAAAGTGACCAAGAATAATAATGAGATACGGGGTGGAAGGGTAAGATCTTACCCTGTGAAAACTGGAACCGTATTATCCGTTACTCACAAGTTGAAATGACATTTGATCCACATAGGAAGGAAGCAAAGAATGAAATTAATAACAGCAAGTAGTTAAAGATCGTTTGTTTGTGAGTTACAATGACATGGGCAAAGCCAGACTGGTACACACACTTTTTAAAAAAAAAAAATTTTTATTAAAGTTTTCTCAAAATATCAACAACAAAAATATAAAATACAAAATGCAAAAAATGTAAAGGAAACTCAGTATCAAAAGTAATAAATTAACACCCACCCAAACACATAGCAAATATACACACCCAGACAAAACCTCCAATACATAGAAACAAAACTGAAATAAAACCCCCTTGAAAATTGCAGGTGCTAGTGTTGCTCGTTTTGGGTGAGTGTTCTTAACACTCGCTTTGGCTCGGTTTCATGTTCTAAGCTCTGGAGTCGCCAAGTGCCGTAAAGACACCGACACAAGTCTCAAGGTCAAGTTCAAAGCAATAAAGCTGTCCACCAATTAGTAAGTCCAAAACAATTAGAGTTCATTATAACACAATTATAATAACACTCATGCACACGCTAAAGATTAAACTTACTTCTTCCACTAGACAACTAATACTTAGCTAAGAAGGAACTGCGAGGTCAGGGAACAAGGCCTTTGTTCTGGTCTGGTCTGCAGGCTTCGGATCGCTATCAGTCGGCAAGGGTGTAAGTAATGCCGGTTTCAGGTAGCGGTCGTCGTTAGGCACTTACTTATTGGCGGCTGCTGCTCAACGGCTGATGTAGAAGACAGGGGTCTGGAGGCTGGAGTCGGAGGCCGGAGACAGGAGACTGAACCGTGTGTGGGACCTCTCTTTTATAGGTCCCAGGGGTTCCGCGCCCCTTTGGGAGGGCTCCCTCACCTGCTGGGGATCGATTGGGCCTCTTCCCAATCGATATGTTTTGAACCCCCCAATCCTAGGGCCGTTCCTTGATCGCTGGGGCGGTTCTTAGGACTTATTGTCCTGGGCTTCTCTGGCTCCACCGTGTCTGGTCTGCTATTGAATGTATCGATTGATACTTAATTTGTGTCCATTGTACCTGGGACTGGCCCGGCATCACCTCATTAATATGGTAACGGCTTCTCATTTACAGCGCTGCCTGATCTCTGCAGCTGTCAGTAAACCGGTTTCTGCAATTGCCCCAATACTTATTGGCTCTGCAAGCTGTTTGCTCTTTAACATGTCCGTTTTCCCTGCACTCTTTGCAGTCTTCCATTTTGTGTTCGTTAGTGGCCATCTTAGATGGCTACACTAGAAGGGCTCAAGAGGAGTGTCTATTATTTAAATGAGTGGGTTCCAGTGGTTAAGGATGAGAGGAACAGCCAAGTGGGATATGCGGACATTGAGGAAAGGAATATGTATGTGATGCGCAGATTGGAATTGAGGAAGTGAGTAGGGCAGGAGAAGAGCGATTAGAGGAGGCCATTGTGACCCTGTTTGTCGATGAGGGTGCAGCAGAATGAATGCAAAGCCAAGAACAGGATGGGCGATAGTTGAACAAGGCGGGAATGCAATTAAAAGTGGAATCTACTTCCTGGGTAACAAGAGCAAAAAAAAAAAACCATACCGTTCAACTGGTGTCAATGTACTTCAGGACAAAGCCTCTTTTGAAGAAGAGATCGTACTACTTAAGACAAAGAAGAGATGAACTGGACATCAATAAACATTTGAAAGCCAACAACACTGTTGTTTGAATTTGGGACAATCCTGGGGTGTAGAAAGACCGTCTAATTTAGCAAGTTACGTGAAAAAAAGATGTAATTTAAGGCAAGGAACGAGCAATTAAAATGTTACTGCATGGGATCAAATGGAAATGTTTGATTTCTCTTGCAAACATAAAGATATTTTATTGGACTGCAACCTTTCTCCAGGGCGGAAGTTGAAGTGAATATTTCAATCTGGCATTAATCTGAAGGGGAAAGCCCAGAGCAGGCTAATAAATTGATAAACTTTTTCTTGGTAATGCTTGTGTCCTTGGCTATGCTTTTATTTAAGAGAACAAAGTTTGATACTCTGGCCAGCACCCAAGGCATCTGGGCCAAACATGGAGAGATAAGCAACAACTTTGAGATCTTTTGATAAGCTCACAAAAGGTTCAAGAATGTGGGCTGGGACATTGGGGGCACTGCGTATGTGTATAGGTGAGTTACATGTGAAGTAACTAATGGGCAGGAAACCAGTTCACAATAGACCCTTTCTTTTTTTTTAATAAATGTTTTATTGAGGTATTTCTTTGGCATTTCAACAGCAACAAAATCGACAATATGCGTAACAAGAAAAATATAAACATAGTGCAAATTCCAGCTCCCACAGGTCTTGCCATTACTTACACTACACTACACCTACACTAACCTAACCCCCTCACTCTCCCTCCCCCTTTCTGCTGACGATTAGTTCTCTGCAAGGAAGTCGTCGAAAGGTTGCCACCTCCGGGCGAACCCCAGCAGAAACCGCCTCATGGCGAACTTACTTTTCTCCAGGCAGAGGAAGCCTGCCATGTCTGAAAGCCAGGTCTCCGATTTCGGGGGCTTTGAGTCCCTCCATGTCAGCATTATACGCCTCCAGGCTACTAGGGAAGCAAAGGCCAGAACATCCGCCTGTCTCTCCTCCTGGATTCCTGGGTCCTGCAATACCCCAAAAATCGCCACCTCCGGACTCATTGCCACCCTCATATTTAATACTGTGGGAATCTCTCCAAATGGAGAAAATCAAATTCGCCATCCGAGGGTCGGACGACGACTTCCACAGAACGTGGGAGCCATTCATGCAACTGTTCCGGGACCTGTTTGTGGCCAACGTACAAGAGGAAGAATAGTCGGGTGGCCAAGAATCAGGGGAAAATGGACGGGAATCGGGGGAAGGTAGCCGGGGGGGGGGTTACGGGCTCGCTATGGGGGTTTGCTGGCAAGCCAAGGCCCAAAACCAAACTATAAATAAATGCCTATAAACATGTGCCTCGGCCTTATTGGGGAATGTAAAATATGTATGCTGGCTAAAGGGGGCGGCCACAATTGTTGTTATGAAGATGCGTACCTGTAAATATTCATGCTAAATTTTTGTGTTTTCTTTTTTTTTCTCTCTAATAATTTGTAATTTGTCATATATAAAATATGAAAACTCAATAAAAAACATTTATAAAAAAAAATATTTAATACTGTGGACACGGAGTCAGCAAACCCCTGCCAAAATCCCCTCAGTTTTGGACATGCCCAGAACATATGGACATGGTTCGCTGGCCCCCACCGCGTACTTCGCACACCTGTCCTCCACCACCAAAGAATCTGCTTATCCGGGCCACTGTCATGTGAGCCGGGTGAACAACCTTAAAATGGATCACAATAGACCCTTTCAAGTGTTTGACACCCCTTGCCATTGTGCATTGAAGAGCAGGTCCCATACATGCACAATACTTGACAAAGAGCATGGCCGGAATTGGTCAATGGGGCCAAAAAAATGAAACACCATCATTAAGTGATCAAGGCGCTGACACATGCTCCATGGAGAAACTGACTTAGAATCAAACACACCAGTCGAAATGAGCACAATTGAAGTGACAGGGTAAATTATGTAGATAAGAGCAAATAAGCGCCTGGTTACAAGTAAACTTGATGAGGAATGTTCACAAGATGGAGACAGATGAAAGGACAGCTGGAGAATATTTAAAGTCCATCCATGATGTTATTTTGAATGATATTTGAGTAAGATGCTTTGCAGAGTGTCAGAGAGAAAGGGGGGATCAATCCAATTATTCAGAGATCACATTAAAGTTACAATAGATTGTGGAATAAACTGGAATTTAACACAAGTAATGTGAAAGAAAAACTGGAATCAAAAACAAAAACAAAGATGTTAATTTTCTCCCAGCACAAATCACCCCACTCGAGGGCTGGAGAAAGAAAGTGACCAAGAATAATAATGAGATACGGGGTGGAAGGGTAAGATCTTACCCTGTGAAAACTGGAACCGTATTATCCGTTACTCACAAGTTGAAATGACATTTGATCAACATAGGAAGGAAGCAAAGAATGAAATTAATAACAGCAAGTAGTTAAAGATCGTTTGTTTGTGAGTTACAATGACATGGGCAAAGCCAGACTGGTACACACACTTTTAAAAAAAAAATTTTTTTTTATTAAAGTTTTCTCAAAATATCAACAACAAAAATATAAAATACAAAATGCAAAAAATGTAAAGGAAACTCAGTATCAAAAGTAATAAATTAACACCCACCCAAACACATAGCAAATATACACACCCAGACAAAACCTCCAATACATAGAAACAAAACTGAAATTAAACCCCCTTGAAAATTGCAGGCGCTAGTGTTGCTCGTTTTGGGTGAGTGTTCTTAACACTCGCTTTGGCTCGGTTTCATGTTCTAAGCTCTGGAGTCGCCAAGTGCCGTAAAGACACCGTCACAAGTCTCAAGGTCAAGTTCAAAGCAATAAAGCTGTCCACCAATTAGTAAGTCCAAAACAATTAGAGTTCATTATAACACAATTATAATAACACTCATGCACACGCTAAAGATTAAACTTACTTCTACCACTAGACAACTAATACTTAGCTAAGAAGGAACTGCGAGGTCAGGGAACAAGGCCTTTGTTCTGGTCTGGTCTGCAGGCTTCGGATCGCTATCAGTCGGCAAGGGTGTCAGTAATGCCGGTTTCAGGTAGCGGTCGTCATTAGGCACTTACTTATTGGCGACTGCTGCTCAACGGCTGATGTAGAAGACAGGGGTCTGGAGGCTGGAGTCGGAGGCCGGAGACAGGAGACTGAACCGTGTGTGGGACCTCTCTTTTATAGGTCCCAGGGGTTCCGCGCCCCTTTGGGAGGGCTCCCTCACCTGCTGGGGATCGATTGGGCCTCTTCCCAATCGATATGTTTTGAACCCCCCAATCCTAGGGCCGTTCCTTGATCGCTGGGGCGGTTCTTAGGACTTATTGTCCTGGGCTTCTCTGGCTCCACCGTGTCTGGTCTGCTATTGAATGTATCGATTGATACTTAATTTGTGTCCATTGTACCTGGGACTGGCCCGGCATCACCTCATTAATATGGTAACGGCTTCTCATTTACAGCGCTGCCTGATCTCTGCAGCTGTCAGTAAACCGGTTTCTGCAATTGCCCCAATACTTAATGGCTCTGCAAGCTGTTTGCTCTTTAACATGTCCGTTTTCCCTGCACTCTTTGCAGTCTTCCATTTTGTGTTCGTTAGTGGCCATCTTAGATGGCTACACTAGAAGCGCTAAAGAGGAGTGTCTATTATTTAAATGAGTGGGTTCCAGTGGTTAAGGATGAGAGGAACAGCCAAGTGGGATATGCGGACATTGAGGAAAGGAATATGTATGTGATGCGCAGATTGGAATTGAGGAAGTGAGTAGGGCAGGAGAAGAGCGATTAGAGGAGGCCATTGTGACCCCGTTTGTCGATGAGGGTGCAGCAGAATGAATGCAAAACCAAGAACAGGATGGGCGATAGTTGAACAAGGCGGGAATGCAATTAAAAGTGGAATCTACTTCCTGGGTAACAAGAGCAAAAAAAAAAACCACACCGTTCAGCTGGTGTCAATGTACTTCAGGACAAAGCCTCTTTTGAAGAAGAGATCGTACTACTTAAGACAAAGAAGAGATGAACTGGACATCAATAAACATTTGAAAGCCAACAACACTGTTGTTTGAATTTGGGACAATCCTGGGGTGTAGAAAGACCGTCTAATTTAGCAAGTTACGTGAAAAAAAGATGTAATTTAAGGCAAGGAACGAGCAATTAAAATGTTACTGCATGGGATCAAATGGAAATGTTTGATTTCTCTTGCAAACATAAAGATATTTTATTGGACTGCAACCTTTCTCCAGGGCGGAAATTGAAGTGAATATTTCAATCTGGCATTAATATGAAGGGGAAAATCCAGAGCAGGCTAATAAATTGATAAACTTTTTCTTGGTAATGCTTGTGTCCTTGGCTATGCTTTTATTTAAGAGAACAAAGTTTGATACTCTGGCCAGCACCCAAGGCATCTGGGCCAAACATGGAGAGATAAGCAACAACTTTGAGGTCTTTTGATAAGCTCACAAAAGGTTCAAGAATGTGGGCTGGGACATTGGGGGCACTGCGTATGTGTATAGATGAGTTACGTGTGAAGTAACTAATGGGCATGAAACCAGTTCACAATAGACCCTTTCTTTTTTTTTAATAAATGTTTTATTGAGGTATTTCTTTGGCATTTCAACAGCAACAAAATCGACAATATGCGTAACAAGAAAAATAGAAACATAGTGCAAATTCCAGCTCCCACAGGTCTTGCCATTACTTACCCCCCCTAACCTAAACTAACCTAACCCCCTCACTCTCCCTCCCCCTTTCTGCTGACGATTAGTTCTCTGCAAGGAAGTCGTCGAAAGGTTGCCACCTCCGGGCGAACCCCAGCAGAAACCGCCTCATGGCGAACTTACTTTTCTCCAGGCAGAGGAAGCCTGCCATGTCTGAAAGCCAGGTCTCCGATTTCGGGGGCTTTGAGTCCCTCCATGTCAGCATTATATGCCTCCAGGCTGCTAGGGAAGCAAAGGCCAGAACATCCGCCTGTCTCTCCTCCTGGATTCCCGGGTCCTGCGATACCCCAAAAATCGCCACCTCCGGACTCATTGCCACCCTCATATTTAATACTGTGGACACGGAGTCAGCAAACCCCTGCCAAAATCCCCTCAGTTTTGGACATGCCCAGAACATATGGACATGGTTCGCTGGCCCCCACCGCGTACTTCGCACACCTGTCCTCCACCACCAAAGAATCTGCTCATCCGGGCCACTGTCATGTGAGCCGGGTGAACAACCTTAAAATGGATCACAATAGACCCTTTCAAGTGTTTGACACCCCTTGCCATTGTGCATTGAAGAGCAGGTCCCATACATGCACAATACTTGACAAAGAGCATGGCCGGAATTGGTCAATGGGGCCAAAAAAATGAAACACCATCATGAAGTGATCAAGGCTCTGACACATGCTCCATGGAGAAACTGACTTAGAATCAAACACACCAGTCGAAATGAGCACAATTGAAATGACAGGGTAAATTATGTAGATAAGAGCAAATAAGCGCCTGGTTGCAAGTAAACTTGGTGAGGAATGTTCACAAGATGGATACAGATGAAAGGACAGCTGGAGAATATTTAAAGTCCATCCATGATGTTATTTTGAATGATATTTGAGTAAGATGCTTTGCAGAGTGTCAGAGAGAAAGGGGGGATCAATCCAATTATTCAGAGATCACATTCAAGTTACAATAGATTATGGAATAAACTGGAATTTAACACAAGTAATGTGAAGGGAAAACTGGAATCAAAAACAAAAACAAAGATGTTAATTTTCTCCCAGCACAAATCACCCCACTCGAGGGCTGGAGAAAGAAAGTGACCAAGAATAATAATGAGATACGGGGTGGAAGGGTAAGATCTTACCCTGTGAAAACTGGAACCGTGTTATCCGTTACTCACAAGTTGAAATTTGATCCACATAGGAAGGAAGCAAAGAGTGAAATTAATAACAGCAAGTAGTTAAAGATTATTCGTTTGTGAGTTACAATGACATGGGCAAAGTCAGTCTGGTACCCACACTTGCACAACACTCAGTAGTGGAGTTACTGGGCGCGATTCTCCGCAAATGCGGAGAGTCGTAAAGGCTGCCGTGAAACCGGCCGTGTTTCACGGCAGCCTCCGCGCCCCCTCCCGGGACCCGATTCACCCCCCGGTCGGGGCTAGCATCACGGCCCCGGGAAGAACGGCAGCACGGGCTTAGCGAACGTTCGCTAAACCCGGCCGCCAAGACTCATGGCGGCTGACGCGCACGATGACGTCAGCCGCACATGCACGGGTTGGACAGCTCCAATCCGCGCATGCGCGGATGACGTCATCGCGCATATGCATCAAACCCGCGCATGCGTGGTCCGTCATGCCCCTCAGCCGCCCTGCGGACTGATCCTGCGGGGCGGCGGAGGGACAAAGAGTGCGTGGGAATCGGACCCGCTGCCCGCGATCGGTGCCCTCCAATCGCGGGCCCATGCCATCCGTGGCATGGTTGTGCAGAACGGCACTTTGCGGCCGTTCTCACGAACTGTGATAGCAGGTGTGTTTAAATTCGTGAAAACGGCCGTCAAGGCCTGGGAAATCGGCCCATCGGATAGGGGAGAATCGCTGCTCGCCGTAAAAAAACGGCGAGCAGCGATTCGTGTCGTGGGGCAGCCGTGGGGGGGGGGGGGGGGGGGGGGAGAGAATAGCGGGAGGTCGGGAAAAATGTCAGGAAGGCCCTCCCGCTATTCTCCGACCCGTCGTGGGGGGGCGGAGAATCGCGCCCATTATGTGGGGCATCAAATGCCCAGGCAATCTTGGCCTCAAGGTGACAAACCAATGTTAAATTATTTATTTGAGTTTATTTAACACATAATCAATGAGCGGAAACTCAATATGATTTTATAGTCAATTTCAGATCAAATGCTCATCCCATGACCCAGTCTTCGCGTCACACTGAAAATTGACAAGGGAGAAAGAAAGTATGGCCTTAAGACAGTGATGTGAGATGTCAAGGTTGAACAATCACTGATACAAATTATCAGTCCAAAGAAGTAAACGTGCCATTACTGCACGTGACAGGTTTTTTGGTCTTTTAAATTCTTTTTATGGTGATGCCAAGGGTTTAATAAAATGGCAGTCTTCATACAAAAGATAGCTAATGATACCTCCGCTGCCCTGTTCAAGATTTCTGCTGAAATGCTAGCTATCCGTACTGTGGCATTGCAAAATCGAATGGATCTAGATTATATTCTCGCCGAGAGAGGTGGGACATGTGCCCTGATTGGGTCAGAATGCTGTTTCTACATTCCAGATAGCTCCGAAGAGATCACCGATTTGGCAAAAACAGATTAAGATGGAACAAAGAACAAAGAAAATTACAGCACAGGAACAGGCCCTTCGGCCCTCCCAACCTGCGCCGCTCCAGATCCTTTATCTAAACCTGTTGCCTATTTTCCAAAGATCTACTTCCCTCTGTTCCCCGCCCGTTCATGTATCTGTCCAGATGCATCTTAAATTATGCTATCGTGCCCACCTCTACCACCTCCGCTGGCAAAGCATTCCAGGCACCCACCACCCTCTGTGTAAAAAACTTTCCACGCACATCTCCCTTAAACCTTCCCCCTATCACCTTGAAATCGTGACCCCTTGTAATTGACACCCCCACTCTTGGAAAAAGCTTGTTGCTATCCACCCTGTCCATACCTCTCATAATTTTGTAAACCTCAATCAGGTCTCCCCTCAACCTCCATCTTTCCAATGAAAACAATCCTAATCTACTCAACCTTTCTTCATAGCTAGCACCCTCCATACCAGGCAACATCCTGATGAACCTCCTCTGCACCCTCTCTAAAGCATCCACATCCTTCTGGTAATGTGGCGACCAGAACTGCACGCAGTATTCCAAATGTGGCCTAACCAAAGTCCGATACAACTGTAACATGACCTGCCGACTCTTGTACTCAATACCCTGTCCGATGAAGGCAAGCTTTCGTATGCCTTCTTGACCACTCTATCAACCTGCGTTGCCACCTTCAGGGTACAATGGACCTGAACTCCCAGATCTCTCTGTACATCAATTTTCCCCAGGACTCTTCCATTGACCGTATAGTCCACTCTTGAATTAGATCTTCCAAAATGCATCACCTCACATTTGCCTGGATTGAACTCCACCTGCCATTTCTCTGCTTAACTCTCCAATCTATCTATATTTTGCTGTATTCTCTGACAGTCCGCCTCGCTATCAGCAACTCCACCAATCTTAGTATCATCTGCAAACTTGCTCACCAGACCACCTATTCCTTCGTCCAGATCATTTATGTAGATCACAAACAACAGTGGTCCGAGCACGGATCCCTGTGGAACACCATTAGTCACCTTTCTCCATTTTGAGACACACCCTTCCACCACTACTCTCTGTCTCCTGTTGCCCAGCCAGTTCTTTATCCATCTAGCTAGTACACCCTGAACCCCATACGACTTCACTTTTTCCATCAACCTGCCATGGGAAACTTTATCAAATGCTTTACTGAAGTCCATGTATATGACATCTACAGCCCTTCCCTCATCAATTAACTTTGTCACTTCCTCAAACAATTCTATTAGGTTTGTAAGACATGACCTTCCCTGCACAAAACCATGCTGCCTATCACTGATAAGTCTATTTTCTTCCAGATGTGAATAGATCCTATCTCTCAGTATCTTCTCCAACAGTTTGCCTACCACTGACGTCAAGCTCACAGGTCTATAATTCCCTGGATTATCCCTGCTACCCTTCTTAAACAAAGGGACAATATGTTTTTTCTTCTCTTTTAAAATAAATTTAGTGTACCCAATGAATTTTTTTCCAATTGAGGGGCAATTTAGCATTGCCAATCCACCTAGCCTGCACATCTTTGGGTTGTGGGGGTGAAACCCACACAAACATGGGGAGAATGTGCAAACTCCACATGGACAGTGACCCAGAGCCGGGATCGAACCTGGGACCTCGGCGCCGTGAGGCTACAGGGCTAACCCACTGCGCCACCTTGCTGCCCAACAAAGGGACAACATTAGCAATTCTCCAATCCTCCAGGACCTCACTCGTGCTCAAGAATGCTGCAAGGATATCTGTTAAGGCCCCAGCTATTTCGTCCCTCGCTTCCCTCAGTAACCTGGGATAGATCCCATCCGGTCCTGGGGACTTGTCCGCCTTTGAAAAACTGTTGAAGGTTTTGAGGTTGGGAAACTGAAGCAACCTGAGTACAGCACCCTTTGGGGTTGGGCTACTGGGTGGCTAGGGCCCTTGGGAGCCTCCATTGTGCAAGGCTTGGTCATTTTTGTCATCATTTTTGCTCTGTATGTTATATTTCAGCTGATCAAATGTACCTGCAAGAGGATGGCAAGAAGACCTAAAAATGGTGCCTCTGCATTTGCTTAAACAAATACCTCCACAGAGTATGAGCAGTTCCTACTATTAGCCCAAAGTGATTGTAAATCTTTCAAGGCTCTCCCACTCAGTGTTGAAGGCTGTTCCTAAACAAAGGGACCATCAAAGGCAACGGTGAATGTGTTCTTTAAGCTTTCCCCCCTTCTTTTTGCTTTACTTTAATTGTGATTCATTCTATTAGGCTTAGAAGAATCAAAGGGAGGACCGATAGAGTATAGTTTTAGTCATAGTTTTAGTCATGTAGGTGCTAGTTGAATTTATATTGCTAAAAGAATGCAAAATATTAAAAGTGTCTTGACTGTGAGACAGTGTCTCATTTAACCATTGTATTCCAGTGTATTCGGCACTGAGAACATATTGTTCTCTGTCTAATTAACTAATTAGGGGCTGGTTTAACACAGTGGGCTAAACAGCTGGCTTGTAATGCAGAACAAGGCAGCAGCATGGGTTCAATTCCCGTACCGGCCTCCCCGAACAGGTGCCAGAATGTGGCGACTAGGGGCTTTTCACAGTAACTTCACTGAAGCCTACTTGTGACAATAAGTGATTATTATTAATCAATTATTAAGGTCTCTGCCAAGCTATGAGACATAGTGAAATGTGGGAAAACATATGCAGTACTCTTCTTAAGAACGAATATGCTAAGCTAGTTTTGATAGGCACCAGTCAATCTTTAATAATGTCCAATGTTTGATTCACAAATCATCCTCTAAGTAACAGCCATTCATTTGAACAAACCAGAGGTCTAAGCTGAGAATTAGAAGCCAATGAAAGTAAATGAGGGGTTAAACCAGAGCTAAGAATTCCCTTAAAAGTTGGACCTTGTGGTCGAGGTCTTTGTTCCTGAATTCTTGAATCATTTAGGGGCTAGTTTAGCACACTGGGCTAAATTGCTGGCTTTTAAAGCAGACCAAGGCAGGCCAGCAGCACTGTTCAATTCCTGTACCAGTCTCCCCGAACAGGCACCGGAATGCGGCGACTAGGGGCTTTTCACAGTAACTTCATTGAAGCCTACTCGTGACAATAAGTGTTTTTCATTTCATCTATCTGCTTGTTTGTGTTTAAAGTGATTTATTTTTGTGCGTAATGCTTTTGCCATGTGCTTGACTTTTTAATGTATTGTTTGAAATTTTGTTTCTAAGTTTTTATTCAGTTCTTATTCAAGTGTATTCAAGTGAGTAATTAATAATAATAAAGTCGGATTTTTGACACCTCCCACCAACCGGACTACCGATTCTTATTAGAAGGTAAAATAAGCATCCCACAGCAATCCACCTAAGCTGCACATCTTTGGACTGTGGGAGGAAACCGGAGCACCCGGAAAAAACCCATGCAGTCACTGGGAGAAAGTGCAGACTCCGCACAGACAGTGACCCGAGGCCGGAATTGAACCCGGCCCCTGGAGCTGTGAGGCAGCAGTGCTGACCATTGTGTCAGCGTGCCACCCATGTTCTGCGTACAGTTTAGACACATCATATACTATCGATACACAATGTAAATACATTGACATCGGGTGAAGCATGCAGAGTGTAGTATCACTCAGTAGAGAAGATATGTGGGGAGATCAATTCAGTCCATAAGAGGGTCATTCAGGAGGCTGGTAACAGTGGGAAAGAAGCTGGTTTTGAATCTGGCAGTGTGTGTTCTCAGATCTTTGTATCTCCTGCCTGATGGACAAGATTGGAATAGAGAATAACCTGGGTGGGAGCAGTCTTTGATTATGCTACCCACTTTGCCAAGTCAGCGGGTGGTGTAGACAGAGTCAATGAATGGGAGGCGGGTTCGCGTGATGGACGGGGCTGTGTCCATGACTCTCTGTAGTTTCTTATGGTCTTGGGCTGAGCAGTTGCCATACCAGGCTGTAATGCAGCCAGATAGGATGCTTTCTATGGTGCATCTGTAAAAATTGGTTAGAGTCAATGCGGAATGCTGAATTGCTTTCATTTCCTGTCGTGCTTTCTTGGTCATAGCGCGACATCGGTGGACCACGACAGATTGTTGGTGATGTTTACACCTAGGAATTTGAAGCTGTCAACCATCTCCACCTTGGCACCATTGATGCAGTCAGAGGTATGTATGATACTTCACTTCCTGAAGTCAATGACCAGCTCCTTAGTTTTTGCTGACTTTGAGGGAGAGACTGTTGTTGTTACACCATTCCACTAGGTTCTCATTCTCCTCCTGTACTCTGACTCATTGTTCTTTGAGATCCGATCAACTACAGTTGTGTCGTCAGCAAACTTGTAGATGGAGTTGGAGCCAAATTTTGCCATACAGTTGTGTGCGCAGGGAGTATTGTAAGGGATTAAATATGCAGCCTTGTGGGGCCCTGGTATTGAGGACTATCGTGGAGGAGGTGCTGTTGTTTATCCTTACTGTTTGTGGTCTATTGGTTAGGAACTCGAGGTTCCAGTTGCAGAGGGAGGAGCCAAGTCCTAGGTTTTGGAGTTTTGATATGAGCTTGGCTGGGATTATGGTGTTGAAGGTGGAGCTGTAGTCAATGAATAGGAGTCTGGCGTAGGAATCTTTGTTGTTGGCATGCTCCAGGGAGATGGCGTCTGCTGTGGACCAGTTGCGGCGGTATGCAAGTTGCAGTGGACCAAGGCATTCTGGAAGTATGGAGTTGATGTGTCTCATTACCAACCTCTCGAAGCACTTCATAATGATAGATGTCAAGGCCACCAGACAGTAGTTATTGAGGCACGTTTCCTGGTTCTTCTTTGACACCAGTGATGGTGGTCTTCTTGAAGCAGGTTGAAACCTCGGAACGGAGTAGAGAGAGGTTGAATATGTCCATGAACACATCTGCCAGTTGGTCACACAGGATCTGAGTTCACGACCAGGGACTCCGTCAAGATCCATCGCTTTCAGAGGGTTCACTTTCAAGAAGGCCAATCCGACTTTGGAAGCTGTGATGGTAGGTATGGGAGTGTCTGAGGCTGCTGGGCCAGTTGACAACGGTTTGTTGTTTTCCTGCTCGAAACGGGCATAGAATGCATTGAGTTCATTGGGGAGAGGTGCTCTGTTGCCGGAGATTTTACTCGGCTTTGCTTTGTAGCCCGTTATGTTGTTTAAGCCTTGCCACAACCAACAAGAGTCCGTGTCTTAGGTCTGTGACTCTAGCTTAGTCTGGCATTGTCTCTTGGCAACCCTGATATCTTTGTGGAGGTCATACCTGGATTTCTTGTATAGGCCAGGGTCATCTATCTTGAACGCCTCAAACCTGGCCTTCAGTAGGGAGTGAATCTCCTGGTTAAATCATGGTTTCCGGTTGGGGAACGTATGTACTATCTCCTTTGACATGCAAACATCTTCACACTTACTAATGAAGTCTGTGACGGTGGTGGCATACTCGTTTAGGTTGGCCGCTGAGTTCTTGAATATGGGCCAGTCCACTGACTCCAAGCAGTCGCGTAGGAGCTCTTCCGTTGCCTTAGACCAGCACTGCATGACCTTCTTAACTGGATTCTCCTGCTTAAGTTTCAGCTTGTATGCTGGGAGAAGGAGCACCGTCTTGTGGCCCGAACTTCTGAAGTGCGGTCGGGGGTTGGATCGTTCGGCGCCCTTGATGTTTGTGTAGTGGTGGTCAAGGATGTTGGGGCCCCTGGTGGGACAGGAGATGTGCTGGTGGAATTTTGGCAGTACACTCTTGAGGTTGGCCTGGTTGAAGTCCCCGGCAATGATGAACAAGGCCTCTGGATATTCTGTTTCACTGTTATTTATAGCGGTGTACAATTCATCAAGCGCCTTCTTCACCTCCGCCTGGGGTGGGATGTGGATCACCTTGATGATGGCAGACGTGAACTCCCATGGAAGGCAGTATGGGCGACACTTCACAGTCAATTATTCCAGGTCCAGGGAGTAGTAGTTCGCAAGGGCTGCTTCCTCAGTTGGCACAAAACCCTGCCTATGTTTTTGGTCAAAGTTCAATGTTCACCTTAGGTGATACAGTGTGGATATTAGTGCATCCACAGCTTTAATGGGTTTCGTCAGTTCTCTCTCTTTGTTATAAGTCCAGGCTGTTTGCTGCTCCTTTATTTTATTGACTGCAATGAGTCTACACAGTGTGAGGTTTCACAAGCCTGACGTTTGAGCTTTGCCCTGTATAACTGTTGGAAGTTTCCAGAGCTGCAGCCAAGTGACCTGTAACAGCCCTCTTTTTTAGGTCGGGCAAAGCAGAACAGTAGCGTCTGATTTGCACAGTTTATGATCTCTTTCATGTGCTCTGGACATGACAGAAAACCTTAATTGATTGAGCCACATGTTGATGGAAAATAGAGGAAGAATTATGAAATCTTGTGGAAGACCAGTCCTTCTCTATCCCTGGGCTTTGAATGTACACACAAATTTTATGGGTCTTCTTTTGCTACCAGAATGCTTCTAAACTCACTACAGTGCAGAAGGAAACCATTCAGCCCATCATATTGCGCCGACCCCCTGAAAGCTCACCCTACCAAGCCCACTTTCCCACCCTATCCTTGTAACTCAGTAACCCAACCTCACTTTTGGACACCAAAGGTAATTTTATCATGGCCAATCCACCTAACCTGCACATCTTTGGATGGTGGGAGGAAACCGGAGCACCCGGAGGAAACCTACGCAGACCGGGGGAGAACGTGCGAACTCCACACAGTCACCCGAGGTAGGAATTGAACCCGGGTCCCTGGCACTGTGAGGCAACAGTGCTAACCACCTGTCATTAGCTATGTCACGGATGGAAAGAGAAACCAGACTAAATCGGAATTCTCAGCTGAGGGCTCAATTTCTGCCCCACCACCAAAATGGACCCACCCGTTTCATCCTGAACCACAACGTATTCACCTTCGACAACCAGTTCTTCATCCAGACACACGGAACAGCCTTGGGGACCAAGTTTGCACCTCAATATGCCAACACCTTCATTCACAAGTTCGAGCGAGACCTATTTTGCCGCATAGGACCTGTAACCGATGCTGTACACCAGATCCATCAATTACATTTTCTTCCTTTGAACTCATGGCGAAGAATCACTGAAATTTCTATATGATGATATCAACATGTTCCATCCCACCATCAGACTCACCATGGACTACTCTCCAGAATCAATTGCATTCTTGGACACGCATCTCCATCAAGGATGGATACCTTGGTACTTCACTCTCACACAAGCCCACAGATAATCTCACAATACTCGCAATACGGGTTAGGTGGATTGGCCATGCTAAATTGCCCGTAGTGTAAGGTTAATGGGGGGGTTGTTGGGTTACGGGTATATGGGTTACGTGGGTTTAAGTAGGGTGATCATTGCTCGGCACAACATCGAGAGCCGAAGGGCCTGTTCTGTGCTGTACTGTTCTATGTTCTACTCCCCTTCTCCAGCTTCCACCCTAAACACGTTAAATAAGCCATCCCCTGCGGACAAGCTTTCCTTATACACATGATCTGCTCGGATGAGGAGGAACATGACAGAAACCTCCAGACGCTGAAAGACATCCTTGTAAGAACAGGATACGGTGCTCGATTCATCGATCGACAGTACCGATGCACCACAGCGAAAATCTGCACTGACCTCCTCAGACGATGAACACGGGATACGACGGACAGAGTATCCTTCATTGTCCAGTACTTCCTCGGAGCAGTGAAACTTCTTCGGAGCCTTCAACATGTCATTGATGACGATGAACATTTTGCCAACGCCATCCACACATCTCACTACTTGCCTTCAAACAACCACCTCACCTCAAACAGACCATTGTTCGCAGCAAACTACCCAGCCTTCAGGAGAACAGTGACCACGACACCACACAACCCTGCCATGGCAACCTCTGCAATACGTGCCAGATCATCGACATAGATACTACCATCACACTTGAGAACGCTGCCCACCAGGTACACGATACATACTCATGCGACTCGGCCAACATTGTCTACCTCATACGCTGCAGGAAAGGATGTCCCGAGGCAGGGTACATTGGCGAGACCATGCAGAAGCTACAACAACGATGAACGGACATCGTGCAACAATCACCAGGCAGGGGTTCCAGTCGGGGAACACTTCAGAGTCAAGGACATTCAGCCTCCGATCTTCAGGTAAACATTCTCCAAGGCGGCCTTCAAGACACAAGACAACGCAGAATCGTCAAGCAGAAACTGGCAGCCAAGTTCCACATGCATGAGGACGGCCTCAACCGGGATCTCGAGTTCATGTCACATTACATGTAACCCCCACCATACTGCCCGGGTTTGCAGAATCCTACTAACTGTCCTGGCTTCAGACAATTCACACCTTGATCACCTGTGATTACCCCTCACTTCACTCACACTGTTTGTATCCATCAGACATGTTTACCTGTGAAGACTCGCATTCCAATCATTCGTCACCATCCAATCTGTAATTATCTTGCAATTATGTCTCTGCTTTACATGCTGTGATCATGCACCTGCCTCCATGTCATCTGGTGACTTTAACCTGCTGTTGTGAGACTTTATTCTGCTGTGCCTACCACAGTCGAGCGGTGGCATCTCCACATTATGAAAAGAAAAGTGGCAAGGCGCGGGAAAGCTGACAACAAGGAAGGGGTCTGACTGACTGTCGACTTTCTTCAGGTGCTACCTTGTTAAAGGCTGTATAAAGTGAAGGACTTGGAGTGGAACATCCAGGTGGTGGTATGCCCAGGAATCTGCTGCCCTTGTCCTTTGAGACGACAGTGGTTTTGTGTTTGGAAGGAGCTGCCTCAGGTGATTTCTCCTGCCGTGGATCTTGTAGACGGTACACACGGCTGCTACTGTTCATTGTAACAAGTCTTACAACACCAGGTTAAAGTCCAACAGGGTTGTTTCAAACACTAGCTTTCGGAGCACTGCTCCTTCCTCAGGTGAATGGAGAGGTATGTTCCAGAAACATTTATATAGACAAAGTCAGAGATGCCAGACAATGCTTGGAATGCGAGCATTTGCGGGTAATCAAATCATTACAGATCCAGAGATATGGGTAATCGCAAGTTAAAAAGGTGTGAATTGTCTCAAGCCAGGACAGTTGGTAGGATTTTGCAAGTCCAGGCCAGATGGTGGGGGGTGAATGTAATGCGACATGAATCCAAGATCCCTGTTGAGGCCGTACTCATGCGTGTGGAATTTAGCTATAAGTTTTTGCTCGGCAATTCTGCGTTGTCGCGTGTCCTGAAGGCCGCCTTGGAGAACGCTTAACCGGAGATCAGAGGCTGAATGCCCTTGACTGCTGAAGTGTTCCCCGACTGGAAGGGAACATTCCTGCCTGGTGATTGTCGCACGATGCCCGTTCATTCGTTGCCGCAGTGTCTGCATGGTCTCGCCAATGTACCACGCTTCGGGACATCCTTTCCTGCAGCGTATGAGGTAGACTACATTGGTCGAGTCGCATGAATATGTGCCACGTACCTGGTGGGTGGTGTTTCCACATGTAGTGGTGGTATCCATGTCGATGATCTGGCATGTCTTGCAGAGATTGCCCTGGCAGGGTTGTGTGGTGTCGTGGTCGCTGTTCTGAAGGCTGGGTAATTTGCTGCAAACAATGGTTTGTTTGAGGTTGCGCGGTTGTTTGAAGGCAAGTAGTGGGGGTGTGGGGATGACCTTGGCAAGATGTTCATCTTCATTGAAGATGTGTTGAAGGCTGCGAAGAAGATGTCGTAGTTTCTCCGCCCCAGGAAAGTACCAGGTCACCAACAACCTGTCCTGGTCCCCCCATGCTGCCACTATAGTTAAAAAAGCCCACAAACGGCTCTATTTTCTCAGAAGATTAAGCAAATGTGGAATGTCAGCTACAACTCTCACCAACTTCTACAGATGCACCATAGAAAGCTTTCTTTCTGGTTGTATCACAGCTTGGTATGGATCCTGCTCTGCCTAAGACCGCAGGAAACTACAAAAGGTTGTGAATGTAGCCCAGTCCATCACGCAAACCAGCCTTCCATCCATCGACTCTGTCTACAATTCCTGCTGCCTCAGAAAGGCAGCCAGCATAATTAAGGACCCCACGCACCCCGGATATACTCTCTTCCACCTTCTTCCGTCAGGAAAAAGATACCAAAGTTTGAGGTCATGTACCAACCGACTCAAGAACAGCTTCTTCCCTACTGCCATCAGACGTTTGAATGGACCTACCTGGTATTAAGTTGATCTTTTCTCGACACCTTGCTATGACTGTAGCATTATATTCTGCAGTCTCTCCTTCCTTCCCTATGTACGGTATGCATTGTTTGTACAGCATGCAAGAAACAATACTTTTCACTGTATACTAATACATGTGACAATAATAAATCAAATCAAATTTCTTCAGTTTGTTCCTGGTGATAACTGCCTTTCCCGATATGAAGGATGAATAATAGTCACTGAACAAACAGAATCTTGGTGGTGTTGTTTGTCTGGCAGCAGACTCGTGATCAGGGGTCTCCCATGTCGGTCACCTTAGAGTGGCTCTGCGAGGCCTGCATTCGTCAATCAAGATGTGGAGATGCCGGCGTTGGACTGGGGTGAGCACAGTAAGAAGTCTTACAACACCAGGTTAAAGTCCAACAGGTTTGTTTCAAACACGAGCTTTCGGAGCACGGCTCCTTCTTCAGGTGACTTCGTCAATCAACACACTGCTCTCCTAATAATAATAATATTTATTGTCACAAATAGGTTTACATTAACACTGAAATCAAGTCACTGTGAAAATCCCCTAGTCGCCACATTCCGGCGCCTGTTCGGGTACACAGAGGGCGAATTCAGAATGTCCAATTCACCCAACAAGCACATCGTTCGGGACTTGTGGGAAGAAACCGGAGCACCCGGAGGAAACCCACGCAGACACAGGGAGAACGTGTAGACTCTGCACAGACAGTGACCCAAGCTGGTAATGGAACCCGGGACCCAAGCGCTGTGAAGCAGCAGTGCTAACCACTGCCGTGCCGCCCACGCTCTGATGGTCAGGAAGCAGACAATGGGCGGGATTTTCCGTCAGCCAAAGCCGAAATCAGGAAAGGCGATTGGGTGGAGAATCGGTTCCGACGCCGAAATCGCGACCGCCGCTGATTTGACGGCAAATCACAATGCTCCAGCACTTCGACAGCAGCGTCAATGCGGTCTGGAACGTACGCTCAGTGGACAGTTTGCATATCATTGAGGGGTTCAACCTGGTCTTCTCCAGGGCCTCCCCGATTCTTTGCCTCCCTTGGGCCGAGTTCCCGACGGCGTGGTTCACTTGTGCTTTCACAAATCGTGAAATTGGCGTGGCGGCTGCTGAGGGAGAGGGGGGGGGGGATGCGGAGGGTGTTCAACATCACCCCAGCCGACCCATCAGCTGTACGGGCGCGTTCCAGCACAGCCAGTGCCATCTTTGTGGCTGGGATGAGTGTGCGTGGAGAGTGTAATGTGCGTGTGCGGCTGCAGCTTGTCAGCCTCCCAAGTGTCAATCACGGACCTGGCGAATCCCGCACCGTTTTGCATTGGAATCGATTGTGTTCTACACGGCACCAGTGCTAGCCCCTCAATGGTAGCGGAAATGGTCCAGGTGCAGCGCCGATTTTTCTGTCGTAAAAGTCCACAGATTCTGCGTTGGCGTCAACACTTAGTCTCAGAAACGGAGAATCCTGCCCGATGTTTCTGTAATAGCTGGGCGGTTATGGACACCTGGTGAGCTCTCAACAGTGGCTAAGATACTGGACCAGCACCATTATGTTTTAAAGTTTTAAGACGGTGCAGAAAGTGACAACATAATCAAATAGGCTTGGTTATTTTATAAATAGTAAAACAATATTTAAATTTTTAAACTTCAACCCGAATGACAACAGATTACATGTAGTTTCTTAACCCTTACATGCAGATTCTCATTAAACAGCACTTCAAGGGCGGTACAGTGGTGCAGTGGTTCGCACTGCTGCCTCACGGCACCGAGGACCCTGGTTTGATCCCAGCTCTAGGTCATTGCCTGTGTGGAGTTTGCACATTCTCCCCATGTCTGCATGGGCCTCACCCCCACAACCCAAAGATGTGCAGGTTGAACTTGCAGGTAAAGGTGATACTTGCATTTACGAAACAATTTTTCTGCTGTTTGTGAAGTTCAGAAACATTCATGACCTCGCTCTAGAACATAGAACATAGAACATAGAACAGTACAGCACAGAACAGGCCCTTCGGCCCTCAATGTTGTGCCGAGCCATGATCACCCTACTCAAACCCACGTATCCACCCTATACCTGTAACCCAACAACACCCCCCTTAACCTTACTTTCATTAGGACACTACGGGCAATTTAGCATGACCAATCCACCTAACCCGCACATCTTTGGACTGTGGGAGGAAACCGGAGCACCCGGAGGAAACCCACGCACACAGGGGGAGGACGTGCAGACTCCACACAGACAGTGACCCAGCCGGGAATCGAACCTGGGACCCTGGAGCTGTGAAGCATTTATGCTAACCACCATGCTACCCTGCTGCCCCTTGTGGCTTTTCAAATCCTTCTGCTCACCTGTTCAACAGGATTCTTTCTCTCTCTAAGTTCTGCCTCGCCCCTTGAAACAATGGTTCTTACCTGGGGCTTCCCAGCTTGAACACATCATTATTATCTTGGCTGTTTGGTTTTCCACTCCCTCTTATACGAACAGAGCCATGTTGTTGACATACAACCAACTTTCCATTTACAGACTCTCAAATGGGCTTGGGGCCGGCTTAGCTCACTTGGCTGAAAGCCAGCAGTGCAGATTCAATAGCCGTACCAACTGAGATCATTCATGAAGGCCCAGCCTTCTCAACCTGGACTTTCACCTGAGGTGTGGTGATTCTCAGGTTAAACCACCACCAGTCAGCACTCTGGGAGCATGGCTTTACCTAATGGGTTAACGGTAGGTCATTGGAACTTGACTGACTCACCCCGGCTGAACAGGGGTATCCTGTGTATTCCCACTAACGGCTTTCAGTCTGAATGAGAAAATGTAACTCTGGCCAGGTGAGGGCGTACCCGTTCTCAGGGTTTTCCCCTCAGTCTGTTAACCCCTAAATTGCCGACTACATCTTCAATACCCTTTCTGGACCCAAGTTCCAAATATCTCCCTCTCGTAACAGGACAAGCAGGATATAACAAAAACAGAAAATCCTGGACAATCGCAACAGGTCTGACAGAGGAGAGAAATCAGAGCCAACTTCTCGAGTCCAGATGACATTTTGTCAAAGCTTTGATTGTCCAGCATTTGTTGTTTTTGTTTCAGATCCCAGCATCCGGAGTAATTTGCTTTTATTTCAGCAGAATGCAACCTGTGGTTTTGCTGCTGAGCTTGGCTAGTGCTCTTTGTCTGCACTGCAGCTGGCAATGTTTCTACAGGACATCCCCTGTGGATCCAATTGGTGCATCATATAATCAGGCGGATCACCCTGAGACACCCTGTGATTGGTCAAACTGTAGCAGACCTCACTTATCCTCACTTTCCTGTCCCTTTTGAGGCCCTACACTCCTTGGCCGTCCGTCCTCCCCATCCACAATAATAACAGTAATGATCGTAGGTCCCTCTACTACCTGTACTGGGATGTCTTTGTGATTTTACTTTTTATCAGTTTCGGCTCCTCTCTGACTCCTGGTCAACGTCGAAGGGCTCGCCGTCAATTCTAGTGTCCTATCCCATGCTAACTGCTCACAAGCATTGGGCGGGATTCTCCCATCGCCGACGCCGAAATCGTGTTTGGCAATTGGCCGGAGAATCCAAATTTACGTCGGAATCGGGGACAGTGCCGTTTTTACGATGCTCCGCCCCCTCAAAAACGGCGTGCTCGGGGCGTAGACCGCACGCTGTCAATATTTCCGTTACAGAAAGTACAATGATGTTCACATTATACACATAGGTCTTGTTGCACCATGAGGCAGCACGGTAGCACAGAGGTTAGCACAATTGCTTCACAGCTCCAGGGTCCCAGGTTCGGTTCCAGGCTTGGGTCACTGTCTGTGCGTTCTCCCCGTGTGTGCGTGGATTTCCTCCGGGTGCTCCGGTTTTCTCCCACAGTCCAAAGATGTGCAGGTTAGGTGGATTGGCCGTGATAAATTGCCCTTAGTGTCCAAAATTGCCCTTAGTGTTGGGTGGGGTTACTGGGATATGGGGATAGGGTGGAGGTGTTGACCTTGGGTAGGATGGTCTTTCCAAGAGCCGGTGCAGACTTGATGGGCCGAATGGCCTCCTTCTGCACTGTAAATTCTATGATTCTATGAAATTCTATAAACAGCTACATTTACTATGTAGAGTCAAAAACAAGCTTACATCGGAGAGGTTTTATACGGCTACCAGCCCCTCGATGTACAACAATTGGAACGCCTTAACTCACAGGTCTTTCCACATTGTGTCTCTTGATTGATGTTTATTTCTTCCTCTTCTCTTCCTCTCGACGATGATGTGCATCGTATCTTATCTTATACACTGTTCCCAGTATTGCTCTGTGTCATATTAGGTAAAACGCCATTTCTGTCCATTTGATTGGTCAGTCAAAACGTAACTGCCCCCTTCAGAATGGTTTCCTCAGCCTGTTTCAGGTCATCATCGTTCGGAGGTCCCAGTTTGGTGGCTGGAGACAGACACCGGAGACTTCCAGTACAAAACAAAGAGGGTTATTGTTGCTCGTTCTGAGTTAGTGTGTTTAACACTCCTCCAACAGAGGAAGTGTGCTTAACACTCGCTTGGCTCTGTTTCTCGTTTCTATGCTCTGGAGTCACCAGGTGCCGTAAGAGACACCGTCACAAGGATCAAGGTCAAGTTCAAAGCAATAAAGCTATACACCAATTAGTAAGTCAAACAGTTAGAGTTTATTATAACAATTATAATAAATACTCATGCACACGCTAAAGACTAACTTACTTCTCTACCACTAAACGACTAATACTTATCTAAGAAGGAACAGGCAAGGTCAGGGAACAAGGCCTTCGTTCCGTTCTGGTCTGCAACTTCTTGTTACTACTGGTCGGGTATAAGTAATGCCTGGGTCAAGGTAGCGATCGTCGTTTTGGCACTTACTTATCGATGGCTGCTGCTCGACGGCTGGTGTAAAAGACAGGATTCTGGAGGCTGGAGTCGGAGGGCGGAGACAGGAGACCGAACCATGTGCAGGACCTTCATTTATAGGTCCCAGGAGGTCTGTGCCCCTTGGGGCGGGCTTCCTCACCTGCTAGGGATCGATTGGGCCTTTTCCCAATTGATATGATTTGAACCCCCCTATCCTAGGGCCGTTCCTTGATGGCTGGGGCGGTTCTTAGGACTCATTGTCCTGGTTTCGCTGGCTCCATTATGTCTGCTTCTCTATTGAAAGTATCAATAGATACTTGAGTGTATCTATTGTACCTGGGACTGCCCGGTATCACCTCATTAGTATGTAAATGGCTTTCCCATTAACAGCGCTGCCTGAACTCTGCAGCTGTCGGGAAACCGGTTTTTGCAAGTGTCTCAATGCTGAAAGCTTCTGCAAGCTGTTTGCTTTTGACCATGTCCGTTTTTCCCTGCACTCTTTGCAGTCTTCCATTTTGTGTTACTGGTGTCCATCTTAGATGGCTACACTTCTCCTTGTGATCCTCACTAGAAATTGTGAAGGATCACCTATGTACGGTTCCTTTGGGTTCTTGTGTGTTCTTTTGGGTTCCTTTGGGTTCCTTTGGGTTCCCTGACCTTTGCGAGTTCCAGGGCGTCTACTCTGTCCTTAACTATGGCAAAAATATTTTAGATAACATTTCTCTAATTGGCGCTATGTCAAAGGGAACATGCATTACCAATTCACGGGAACCTCTACCTATCACAATAACTACTCTCATCTTATTTTAAAAACATTCTATCATATCTTAAAATATTACTCATTCATACCACAGTACATCTTGCTTTCTGACTCGGCAGTCGTGTACAGAACCATATAATACATCCGTATCATTTTTATTTACAGATCGCTATAAATAAATTTCTTATGCATCAAGGGGTTGGGGGGATTGGTGAAAACCGAAAATAGGGGATTGAACTCCATAAATGGTTGAGGGGCAGGAGCGGGAGGCTCTCCTTTTCCATTTCCTCAACCTGAGGGTCTGCACTATGATGCAGAGAATTGCAATCACCAAAAGTGATTCAATTATGTATGACATCGAGTACCAGGTCATTAATTTGGTGCACCAGGTCTGAACCTCGCTGATCATCGCTGAGCATGGAGAAGTCGGTGTGTGGGAAACATTAACGGTGGGGGTCATGGGGGAAACATGGTTTGCGTCTGCGCGCAAAAATACAACAATAATCAGTAACAATATGTAGGCTTCCATCGTGGTCTACTTTCGTCTCTTTCTTTCTCTGTGAACAGGGTCACAAAGGGGTTGCCGTGTCGGGAGTCAGACATCACGTCTTTCTCTTCTCCCGGATCCCATACTCTTGTATGGATCAGGCATGCAACCTGTGCATTATGTGACCAGGGGTCACTCTCGTCGTTACGGACAAGTCGCCATGAATTGTCCCTGTGCCAAAATGTGGTGTCTAAATTTGAAGGGGCATAGTCGGGTGGTGGGTCTGGGTGTGGGTTTGGATATTTAATGTAGGTGACCTCCATGGGGTCACTGGAGTCGGGGTCGTAGTCGGTGAAGTGGGGGCTGTAGGGTGGGGTGCTGTGGCTGTCCTCATTGTCACAGTCAGTGTCGCTGTCTCTGCTGTGGCAGCTTGTGGGCGTTCCGGGGCGTGGTCTGAAGTCCAGGGCGAGTCCGATGAGGAACTGGTCTGTGAGGGGGAGGGTGGAAATGTGTCTCTTGTGGGCGGAGCGAGATGTTCTGCAGCGTCCATTAAGACATGGTGTGTGTGGTTAGACTGTGTTCCATAAGCCTTTAATTGGTTGATATGAAACCACGCAGTCTTACCATTAGGGTATTTTATTCTGTAAACGGAGGGGCTGATTTTGTCCGAAATTGAATACGGGCCGGAAAATTTGGGAGCCAAAAACGTGCTGGGGTTGTAAATAGATAACATAACCTGTTGCCCAACCTGAAATTCCGTGGGGTGTACATTCTTATTAAAACAAGCTGTGCTCTGTTTTCGTCGCTTGCCTAGGGTTACTGCGGCTGCTAACTGTGCAGACCTCACAGTCTCAACTAAATCCTTGACTGCCTTCTCATGTGTGAGGGCCGTCACTTCGGGGCTAGTCATGTCCAGTCCTAAAAGGAATTCTGTCCCTTTCATAGGGCGTCCGGTCATGAGTGTGTGTGGGGTGAATCCTGTGGATGATGAAACCGTGTTGCGGATGAACATTAGTGCGAATGGGAGCACTGAATCCCAAGTCGAATTGTTCTCCTGTACCATCTTCCTAAGGGTCGATTTTAGGGTCCGATTCATGCGTTCTACTATCCCACTTGACTGGGGGTGATACGCAATGTGGAAATTTTGTTTGATGCCGAATATGGTCAGGACGTTCTTCATGACCCGTCCTGTGAAGTGAGATCCCTGATCTGACTCTATACTTCTGGGGAGACCCCATCTCGTAAAGATGTGGTGGGTCAAGATCTTTGCAGCTGTCTTAGCTGTGTTGGTGCGTGAAGGGAATGCCTCTACCCATTTGGTAAAGGTATCTATGACCACCAGAACATATTTATAGCCATTCCTGCAAGGGGGCAATGGTCCTATAAAATCGATCTGGAGGTTTGTCCAGGGGCCATTAACGGGGCGAGTATGGCTAAGTTGTGCCTTCTTTGAGTACCTCTCCGGGTTATTTTGTGCACAAATTAAACAATTCTCTATGTAGTGGGTCACATCGTTTCGTAAGTTTGGCCACCAACAGAGTTGTCTGAGGTGTCTTGTGGTCGGGTCGATCCCTTGGTGTCCATGACTGTCATGGAATAAGGCAATCATTTGATTCCTATTCTGTTCAGGAACCACATACAGTTTGTCCTTGATGATCACACCCTCATGTGTGATCCCGTACCAGCCTCCCCGGACAGGCGCCGGAATGTGGCGACTAGGGGCTTTTCACAGTAACTTCATTGAAGCCTACTCGTGACAATAAGCGATTTTCATTTTCATTTTCATTTTCATTTCATGTGTGGTCAAAGCGTGTCTGAACCTATCATATTGGGCCACAAAGTTTCCTTTAAAAATCTCCCTGAGATTTACGTCCTGTTTCTATGCCTCAACTAAATCTTTAATATCTGTCTGTGAGACCTGAACTGCACTCACAGGGGTGCTAGCTGGTGCGCTAGCTGGGGGTGTCCAAAGGTGACCTCGCCTGGAACCTGCTTTTGCCAGTGCGTCAGCTTTTACATTTCCAGGGGGGGATGACCTATGGTGACTCCTAACTTTAATTATGCCAAAAGTCCTATCCTTTGCTTTGTCTAGGATATGGCGGAGTACTGGGGTTGATGGAAGGGGCTTCCCGTCCGCGGAGACAAAACCTCTTGTCCTCCACAGGGGTAGAAAATCGGTCAGGCTGTTACAGACATATAAGCTGTCCGAATAAATATCTGCTGGGCTGGGGAACGAATCTGGGTGGTCCACTATATAAGCAATGGCCGCGAGCTCTGCTGCCTGCGCGCCTAAGTGACCTGGTAATTTTAATGCGATTTCTTCTAGTGCGCGACCCTGCGCATCCTCCACATAGATCCCGCATCCAGTGATGCGTTCTCCATCTAAAACTGTGGATGAACCGTCCACATATATTTTCAATGGGGCACACGTGCCTGTGTGCCGGGGGCTCTGGCTTGAATTTCCTATCTTCCTGGGGGGTGTGTTTGCTATGAAGGGTCCTGTGTTGTGTAGGGGGGCTACAATCTCACATTCATGGGGCGGTCCTGGATACTGGAGGTTGTCTGCTAAAAATGTGTGTGTCCTGGTCCGTTTAACTGTTATGTCCCGTCCTTGTAACAGTAACGTCCATCTAGCTGCTCTTATCTGGCTCACTGAACCGTCCTTCAGTCGACCGTCTAAAAGTAACTGTGTGGGGGTGTGTTCGGTCAAAATAGTGATGGGATTGAGTCCGGTAATGTACGAGAAGTACTGAACTGCCCAAAAAACTGCTAAGAGGTGCCTCTCACAGGTTGAAAATCCTTGCTCTACCAGGTCTAAAAGTCGTGAGGCATAAGCCACGGGTCGTAGCTGCTCGTGCCGTTCCTGAAGTAGCACGGCCGAGAGGGTCAGATCTGTGCTCGCTACCTCTATTGCATAGGGGGAGAGTTGGTCTGGGACTTGTAGCGCGGGTGCTGCGCTAAGGGCCTTTTTTAACTCTTCCACAGCCTCTGTATGCTGCGGAAGCCATTCGCATGGGGCGCCTTTCTTAAGGAGGTCTGAGAATGGGGCTGCCTTTGTCGCAAAACCATCGATATGGTTCCGACAGTAACCAACCAGTCCTAAAAATGACCGGAGGGCGGAAACATTCTGGGGAAGGGGCAATTTGACAATCGATTCAATTCTTTTGAATTCGATCTCGCGTTTGCCGTGCGTGATGACTGTACCCAAATACATCACTTTGTTTTCTAATATCTGGGCCTTTCTGGGGTTAACTTTACATCCGATTGAGTTCAGAAGTTCCAGGAGCTTGGCCAGAAGCGTAATGTGCTCTGCCTTGGTGTCTGTCTGCAGTAATAGGTCGTCCACATACTGTACCAGACATTCGGGGCGGGAAAATTTTGCTAAACCATTTGCCAGCTGTCGGTGGAAAATGGAGGGGGAATTGTGGAATCCTTGTGGGAGGCATGTCTACGTGTACTGCTGTCCTTTAAATGTGAAGGCAAATTTGTACTGGCACGCCTTTGCCAATGGGATTGACCAGAAGCCATTGCTAATATCCAAAACTGTGAAGAATTTTGAGTGGAGTCCCTGTTTGAGCATGGTCTCGGGACTTGTTGCTACCGTGGGGGCTACTGCTGGGGTTACTTTGTTGAGCTCCCGATAATCGATGGTCAGACGCCATGATCCGTCGGGCTTTCTCACTGGCCAAATAGGTGCATTATTGGTCGAGGCTACTGTCCTAAGTACCCCTTGCTCCAATAAGCTGTCCAATTTCTCCCTCTGCTTCTAGGGGAAATCGGTACTGTTTCTGTGTTCTGGTCAGTCATTCTGCCGCAGTCGTGCCGGTGACTGGAAAATGCGGTCCTATGTCGGTTTAAAACTGCCCTAACTTGTCTGTCTGTACTAAGCCTGGTCAAGTCAAAACAATAGTCGCCTACTGCGCTAATCCGATTAGCATACTCTCCTACTGTGAGAGTTGCGAGTGCTCTGTCCGATTTTGCCATTCTCCAGACACACTGATTGACTGGATCGAACGACAGGCTATGGGCATTCATAAAATCAATACCCAGTATGTGTTCTGCTGTACGGGGCAGATTAACTAAAACAACTGGGTGTCTGGTGGAGATGTTCCCTAGTTGAATGGCTACGGGGGCTGTAATGTGTCCCTGCTGCGAGTGACCTGTAAATCCGCTGAGTGTAATTGTGGATGTGGTCGGCCACGTGTCTGCCTGAGCTGTGGTGGTGTAATTAATTGTGGTGCGGGACCCTCCTGTGTCCCAAAGTAATTCTATGGCTTCCCTCTAACCTTAGCTGTGACCACCAGCCTTCCGGATCGGTCCCAGAGGGTGTCACAGACCCAAGTGGGGGAGCCCGAACACCGTCAGCCCGTTCCGTCCACATTGGTCTGTCCTGACTGCGTCCCTATACTATGGATAGGCTTCGCTCTATTCCTGTTCAGAGTTCCTGTCTGCTGGCCTCTTTGTGATCTCTGTGGGGCATTGCATTCTTTTGCAAAATGGCCTAATTGACCACAGTTGTAGCATTCCTGCGACTTCTGTGGAGGGCTGTTCTTCCCTTCGTTTACCCATGCGGGGTTTTGGTGCGCTCTCACTGCCTGAATATCCGCTGCAGCCTGAGCTTCCTCTGGGGTCTTCACCTTAACTTTGCCCTGGACAGATTGTTCCCAAGCGCGGGACAATCTTTTCAGAACACATTTCTCATTATGGGCCTCCTCTGAGGGGTCATAACTGTTGCAAGCACTCTGTCCTGCATCTGTGGCGTGGGAGATTATGGTGCGCGTCCATTTAACCATGTTGTCTCGGTTTAAATGCGCGCGGTCTAATTCGCCAAAAACTGCAGTGAAATGGATCTACAGCCTTCCTGCGAATGCTGTGGGATGCTCTGTCCTCTTTTGCCTTCATTTATTTAGTCCTTCAACTGGGCCTCCTCTGTTATATCCTATCGCATCTAAAATGGAGGTATGCCTCTCCTCTAGTGTGCCTCCTCCAACGTTCTGTGGGTCGGGGAGGGCTGCAACTACTGATGGGTCTAAGCTCAAAACAGTGAGCTTAACCTGCTCTCTTTCATCCAGGCCATACATGGTAGCCTGCTGTTTTACCTTTGCGAAAATGTGATGGGGAGAAACGGAGTGATTTTCTCACACACGTCCCTGAGTTGCGTTACAGTTAAGGGGGTGGTGTAGGTGATGTTGGGTGCGCCGTCTGTGGTTGCCTTTCTTTGGGTGGTGACTGGGTTCATAGGTGTGGGTGCTATCTGATCTGTGGGGGGTTGGGGCGCTTTCCTTTTCTGTTGCGCTGCTGGCGCACATGTTCCCTGAACATAGCGCTGCGCTGTCTCGCTCAATTCTTGCCAATCTGGGGCATTCTCCTCATCTAACTGTGTTCCAAAGGTGCTTTGGAACCCATTCTGCACTGAAAGCAGCGATTGCAGCTCCGCAATCTGCTTCCTGCATTTTGCGTGGTCCACTGTGCTCTGTCTTTGCTCAGTGGTGGCAGCGTGGAGTGCTCTTAAAGCTGCTTTTAGGTCCGAGCATTGCCTCTGCAATGCTTCTACCTGCTTCTCTGATTCCTCTCGTATCAGGACTGCACGTTGCACATCCTGATAGGCTTTTTCATATTGGGTCTGGGAACTGCTCAGATGGGCTAGACACGACTGATGTGCCCTCTTGGCATCATCTACCTCTCTACCCTTCTCTGCCAGCTTCCCTCTTAGCTTGAGGTTTTCCTTTTCAATGTCCCTGACATCCACTTTACTCATTCTGTTTCGTTCCTCTAACTCTGCTCGGAGCGTCCGAACGACCTCCTCTGTGCCTCGCAACTGTGCCAAACAGGACACGATTGCCATCGGCTTGCGTGCTTTACTAAGATTTTTCTTATGAATTTGAGAGAGGTTCTCCCACCAAGTATGTCCTATACTCCCGGGACCTGTCTCCTCATTCATACAGAACTCATTCCAAAGGGGCCATCCTTTCCCTTTTAGATACTTGCGGAGTTCCAGCTCCCACACGGGACACTGGCCTACTCTGCTACTGCTGGTCGCTGCGACCAAGAACTGCTCTGGGTTCATGAGGCGTTCCATTGCCTGCATGGCCATTTCCTCCTTCTGTCTTAATTTGGAACAGGGGATGTTCTGGTAATGTTTTAAAAGACGAGTAAGGCTTTCACTATGTTCCGCTTAAAAAACTACCAACCGTTTGCCGCAACAGAAAAAGCTCTCAGTTTAACCTTACAACCCTGTTAGTTACGCATGCACAAAACACACTTCCGAATTATCGTTATTGATTTGAACTCCTTGAACACTTGTGATATTTCCTTTTTCCCAATTAGATTTCCAATTCAAATTTCGGGGTTCTCTCGGGGTGGGGGGCCACTTCTAATCGAGTCCCGGCAGAGTCTGCCACTAAATGTTGCTCGTTCTGAGTTAGTGTGCTTAACACTCGCTTGGCTCTGTTTCTCGTTTCTATGCTCTGGAGTCGCCAGGTGCCGTAAGAGACACCGTCACAAGGATCAAGGTCAAGTTCAAAGCAATAAAGCTATACACCAATTAGTAAGTCAAACAGTTAGAGTTTATTATAACAATTATAATAAATACTCATGCACACGCTAAAGACTAACTTACTTCTCTACCACTAAACGACTAATACTTATCTAAGAAGGAACAGGCAAGGTCAGGGAACAAGGCCTTCGTTCCGTTCTGGTCTGCAACTTCTTGTTACTACTGGTCGGGTATAAGTAATGCCTGGGTCAAGGTAGCGATCGTCGTTTTGGCACTTACTTATCAATGGCTGCTGCTCGACGGCTGGTGTAAAAGACAGGATTCTGGAGGCTGGAGTCGGAGGGCGGAGACAGGAGACCGAACCATGTGCGGGACCTTCTTTTATAGGTCCCAGGAGGTCTGGGCCCCTTGGGGCGGGCTTCCTCACCTGCTAGGGATCGATTGGGCCTTTTCCCAATCGATATGATTTGAACCCCCCTATCCTAGGGCCGTTCCTTGATGGCTGGGGCGGTTCTTAGGACTCATTGTCCTGGTTTCGCTGGCTCCATCATGTCTGCTTCTCTATTGAAAGTATCAATAGATACTTGAGTGTATCTATTGTGCCTGGGACTGCCCGGTATCACCTCATTAGTATGTAAATGGCTTTCCCATTAACAGCGCTGCCTGAACTCTGCAGCTGTCGGGAAACCGGTTTTTGCAAGTGTCTCAATGCTGAAAGCTTCTGCAAGCTGTTTGCTTTTGACCATATCCGTTTTTCCCTGCACTCTTTGCAGTCTTCCATTTTGTGTTACTGGTGTCCATCTTAGATGACTACATTATTTAAAAAAGAAAACTTAGAGTATCCAATTCTTTTTTTTCCAATTAAGGGGCTATTTAGCATGGCCAATCCACCTAACCTGCACATATTTTTGTGGGGGAGACCCACGCAGACATGGGGAGACTGTGCAAACTCCACACGGACAGTGACCCGGGGCCGGGATCGAACCCGGGTCCTCAGCGGCGTGAGGCAGCAGTGCTAATCACCGCGCTGCCATTCCGTCCTACAAAGGGGTTTATTGATGAAAGGCACAGAACACTGTACAACAGGGTTTTACACTTCAGCTCCCTGCGCATGCGCCAATACATGAGCAAGAGCAGCATAGGGCGTCGTGAATAGTGTTCGTACAGGGAACAGATCAGCCGAGGGGGAGTTGCATGCGCGGAACCACAGCGGCGGTTCTGCACATGCACTAACTTGGCTGGCGCGGCAGCCGGCCTAGCCCCCGGAAGTGCGGAGAATTCCGCTACTTCCGATCGGCTCGACGCCGCAGTGGTTCGCACCGTTTTTGACGCCGGCATCGGGCCATCGCGCCGATTGCGGATAATCCCGCCTGTGCTGTTAGGTGAATTGAATTTTCCCTCCGTGTACCCGAACAGGCGCCGCAATGTGGCGACTAGGGGCTTTTCACAGTAACTTCATTGCAGTGTTAATGTAAGTCGACTTGTGACACTAGTAAAGATTATTATTATTATAGCTCGGAGTGTCAGCAGGGTGGGGGGAGTCCCGTGGGAGTTTGATCTTGGTCTGTACAATAGATACCCAAACCGTAACTAAAAGACAGAACCTCCAGTTGCATGTTTTTTAGAATATAAATTTAGAGTACGCAATTCGTTTTTTCTAATTAAGGGGCAGTTTAGCGTGTCCAATCTACCTACCCTGCACACCTTTGGGTTGTGGGAGTGAGACCCACGCAGACACGGGGAGAATGTGCAAACTCCACAGGAACAGTGACCCAGAGCCGGGATCGAACCCAGGTCCTCAGCAGCGTAAGGAGTGCTAACCACTGCGCCATTGCGCCGTCCTTAGTATCTCCATTTACATGGCACTTTTCACAACCACCGCGCACCTCAAAGAGCTGCGAAGTCAATGAAGAGCTTTTTGAAATGTTGCCACTGTCAGAATGTAAGAACTGGTTCTCTCGCATAAATAGACCGCTGCATAAATAGACGGCTGTGGTTAGAATGATGTGACTTGAACAATCATTTCCAAATCCCCAACGTTCATGCAGACCTGCTCATCCGTGGCCGGGTGTATGTACGTCTCCTGTTGCATTATTGACGAATTGCCCAAGTTGTACGTTTGAATCTGTTTTTAGTGAAGTAACAGTTTAATCTGAGCTCTGATATTCTGGCCGTTTCTCATGAATCTCAGGTTAAAGAATCTGAAATCTTAAAGCCTCTCAGAGTTGCCTTCAAAGCCGAGATCATTTTCAGAATGGTAAACACCCAGCCAGGACCAGATTAAAGATCCCTGAAGCAGCTGGAGTGCGGAAAACTGACTCGCTGCTCAATCCTCTGCCATGGCTTTATCACAAAGCACTTTAGAGTTCATTAGTGACATTGAAAGTGCAGACACTGTGACAGAGAATGTGGCAGTGACCAGTCAATCCCTATACGGTGGACTTCACCCCCTTGAAGAGTTACTGTAATGATAAGTCAACAGGGGAGATACTCAGAGTTTACGAACTGAGGTACGAAATCCACGCTTTCCTCTTTGAGAAATTGTCCTCTCTGGCTGATTTGTTTGCTGATGAAACTTGGATGCTAACTATGTCTTACCTCTCCTCCTGTGAACCTGATTGGAGTGAGATTGTGAGGACCAAGCAGGTTCACCTTTTGCATTAAAGGTAAGAGAAAATGATGGGTCGCGAAGGTCTGCCGGTGTGGGTCGCGAATGTCATAATATATACCAATATATCATGGTGCAGACACACACTGATGGACACACACAGGGACCAATCAACATGTACAAACATTGCAGCCAATCACCAGTTAGAATACACACATTATAAAGGCAGAGGGCACCACGGTTCCCGCTCATTCTGGGTGCTGCCTCTGAGTGTAACAGGAACTCATCCAGCCCAGCACAGCATCACACCACGTGCTGAGAGAATCAACTGGTTCGGACAAGGCTTAGGTCTCTAGTTTAAGTTAGCATCATTTAGACCCACAGTCATCGTGAATCCCCCCCCCTCCCCCCCGCCCGAAAACCGGCGGGCGGTCAGAGAATCCCGCCCCACGTCCTTCGGGACTTTGTGGGAGGAAACTGGAGCACCTGGAGGAAACCCACGCAGACACGGGAAGGACGCGCAGACTCCGCACAGACAGTGATCCATGCCTGGTCACTGACGCTGTGAAGCAACAGTGCTAACCACTGCGCTACCAATTTCCCCATCCATGGGACTATCCTCCGATCCACGGGGGTCTCCTGTCACACTCCACGTTCCACCTCCCCTCCCCATGGAACGCCCCCACCGCCCTCCCATGACTGCCAAACTCTCCCACCAACAGTCTCTGACCAGGATTCCACACACCCTTCACAAGACCCCCCCACCCCCCAACCTCCCTGGGGGACTGACTCTCCAGAACATGACACCCCTACTCCATAAGACCATTAGATCCTGAGACATGGGACCAGAATTAGACCATTCGGCCAATTGAGTCTGCTCCACCATTCAATCGTGGCTGATACTTTTCTCATCTTCATTCTCCTGCCTTCTCCCATAACCCCTGATCCCCTTATTAATGAAAACTCCCCCAAGGCCTGACTGGACCTGACTGACCTGCCACTGACTGAGGAGTAATTTGGGCTGCTGGCCTGCAATGATTGAATGTTCATATGGATGCCCTTTAAAAATGGCTGCAGCACCTTTGACCCCATGAGGTAACATCAGGGCCGGCGACCTCCTGCCGCCCAGCAGGAATCATGCCGACTTTGCTGCCCACCACCTTTCATGGGCATAGCACCCCTGGGGACCTGACCTTTGGCAGTGCCACACGGGCACCTTAGCAACGCCAAGGAGGTACCCGCCTTCCAGGGGAGGGCCAGGGAGTTACGCTGGCCTAACCTTCACCACCCAGGGGCCTCCGATGGCCCCCGAGACCCTTGGTGTCATTCCACCTAGGTCACGTCTGTGGGGGCCAGTACCGAATGGCACTCAGCTGCAGGCTCGCTGGGGAGGTCGGTAGATCCTGGGAGGCTGGCAGATATCGGGAAAACCCGTCTAAGTAGGTTTAAACCCTACTTAGGCGCACATGGTTTGGTCATGCCCCTTTTGGGCAGGATTTTGATTCCGGCGCCTTGCGGGACATGGGTATATCCCACGAGGTGTGAAGGCTGCTGGGAAGCCTGCGGGAGGCCTCTGCCACGATCTACCAGCCGCGCTGCACTCAAGCGAGAGCGTAACGGGGCTGGTAGATCGCACCCTTAATGCGCTGTTCAATCCACACCCCGTTTCACAAGCCCAGTCTCCAAAGAGTCACAAACTAGCTTAAATAGAGCCTGGCTCAGCCTCTGAGGAAGCAAAGAGCCCAGAATTTCTGCAAATATCAGGCAAGGTCTAACTCATTGACTGGGCGTGCTGACTGACTGCCTTGTTCACCTATCCAGACCCCCAACCCTCTCATGGAGCTGTCCTCTTTAACATTCGGAGATCCTCACAGCCGATCACAGCTTTATTTATTATTTTGTCACCAACTCTTTGGAAAGGAGGTCCTGCGGTGCAGCGGGTAACCCTCACTGCCTCTGAGCCAGAAGCTCCGGTTTCGAATCTCACCCAAGGACCTGGTGGCCAAGGAAGGTGGGTTTATAATGGGGCCAATCAGGTTGAGCATCAACTTGCAAAGTCCTTCCAAACACACCAATGGCTGACTGTGAGAGCGGGTGAGACTCCTGAGCACCCATGCTTGATGTGGCGTCGTACCCATCAAGCTGTAAGCCTCACCTGACAGGCCAGCAACCTATTCTGCGTGAAAGGTGCCAGGGGAACAGGTTAAGCAAATCTGTCTTGTGCAACACTAGGTATGGGAAGTGAAAATAAATTCTCTGGCTAGTGGCTGGTGCCGAGAGGCTGGATGGTTATTGAAAGTGGCCAAGTTGCCCTGTACAAGGTGGTGAAAACCACAGGTATCTTGATCACTGCTGTTCCTTGTGGTGAAGGTGCTCCCGTGGGACTCTTAGCGAGGTGACTTCCTGAAATTTATCCCACTGTCAAATGAAGGGATAGGAAGGCCCCTACCTGCCCAAATTGGGATGATGTGTGACTCAGAGGACATCATGACCCAGGGGTGAGGAGTGACCACCATCTAAACACCCTCAGAAGGAGAGCACTGAAAGTCAAATCAACTTCCTCCTTGGGCGCAGCCTTTAGTCTTTATTACAAATAATGTTTGTCATGGGTTCTCTGGCGCCCTTGAAGAACATTTTAACCCATATTGTTGAAGAGAAATTCCTTATGTTACCGGAAATTTAGTTCCTTCACCAACCACATTTCTTGGGCTGAAGGTGCTTTATAGACAAAGAGGAAGTAATCTCATCCTGGCTGCTACCAGCTCAAACGGTGAGCAAAAACAAGAGCTAAAATTAGAACTGCAGAATGAAACACTACAGAAAGACACCACTCAGCCAGTTGTTCCCAGGCCTGTGTGTGGTGGTATGATTAGCATAGCTGCCTGCCATTGGTGCAGAACACCGGCTTACCATTGGCCCTGGTCGGTCATGTGCCTCTCGACCGGTTGGTTGAGACCAGTCATGTGACGGCTCTCCGATTGGTCGAGAGGCTGAGTTAACCCCGCCTCCAGGGCGGGGTATGAATACCCAGTACTCCCGGCGGTCGTCCTTCTACTGTAATCGACCGCAGGGCTTAACATCTAGTATATTAAAGCCATACTTTTGTTCAGCAACTCGTCTCGCGTTCAATTGATGGTACATCACTGTGCTCGCTCTTTCAAAGAGGCAGTCCTGGGGCCAATAAAACAATTCAAATTTAGAGTATCCAATTCATTTTTTTCCCCAATTAAGGGGCAATTTAGCATGGCCAAACCACCTATGCTGCCCATCTTTGGGTTGTGGGGGTGAGACCCACGCAGACACAGGGAGAATGTGCAAACTCCACACGGACAGTGATCCGGGGCTGGGATCGAACCGGAGTCCTCGGCACCATGAGGCAGCAGTGCTAAAAACTATTCTGATTTCAACAAGAGAGACATTTTCTCTCCTTTTTCTCACTCTTCTCATCGGCATTTAGACATAAACATAGACATAGAATTTACAGTGCAGAAGGAGGCCATTCGGCCCATCGTGTCTGCACTGGCTCTTGGGAAGAGCACCCTACCCAAGCCCACACCACCCTATCCCCATAACCCAGTAACCCCACTCAACCCACACTAAGGGCAATTTAGCATGGCCAATCCACCTAACCTGCACGTCTTTGGACTGTGGGAGGAATCCGGAGCGCCCGGAGGAAACCCACGCAGACACGGGGAGAACGTGCAGACTCCGCACAGACAGCGACCCAGCCGGGAATGGAACCTGGGACCCTGGAGCTGTGAAGCAACTATGCTAACCATATGTGCATGTTTACTCATTCACGTATCTCCAAGTTTAAACAGCGGTTGGCTTGGCGTTGTTTGGAAAAGCAGGACGAGTTTTAGCTGATAAAACCTGACTCTGTGGATCAGACCCTTAACGATTCAAGCAGCAGAATGGGGACAGAGGGACCTATCGAAGCTCGGTGCACTTACAGTTAAAAGAGAAGGAAGCTGTGTTATTATTTGCACGTTCTGTGGCAACCTAAACTGGTTTCCTGCACCTAGTATGATGTTACACTGCTGAGGACGGCTGGAGTTGCCTGCTGCTGATCAGAGGAACCATTCCTTCCATGTTCCCAGAATGAGCCTGTGAGCATTGGAAGGAGCAGCTGGACAGGATCGGCTGAATGTGCAGCGCCAGTGAGCTAAAGGTAAGAGTTGTGTTATTCACTCCACTGAAGCAGCAAGGACAGCAATCTGCAGGGTAACCGGTACAAACAACGGTCATTCAGCCGAATGGGGGGAGTGCAGGGGGGGAGGGCAGGGGGAGGGGGGGAGTGCAGGGGGAGGGGGGGGAGTGCAGGGGGAGGGGGGTGGGGGGAGTGCAGGGGGAGGGGGGTGGGGGGGAGTGCGGGGGGAGTGCAGGGGGAGGGGGTGGGGAGTGCAGGGGGGGGGGGGGGGGGGAATGCAGGGGGGAGGGGGTGGGGGGAGTGCAGGGGGAGGGGGTGGGGGGAGTGCAGGGAGAGGGGGGTGGGGGGAGTGCAGGGGAGGTGGGGGGAGTGCAGGAGGAGGGGGTGGGGGAGTGCAGGGGGAAGGGGAGGGGGGTGGGTGAGTGCAGGGGGAGGGGTGGGGGAGTGCAGGGGAGGAGGGGTGGGGGAGTGCGGGGGGGAGGGGGGTGGGGGGAGTGCGGGGGGAGTGCAGGGGGAGGGGGGTGGGGGAGTGCAGGGGAGGGGGGTGAGGGGAGTGCGGGGGGAGTGGGCGGGTGTTGGAGTGCGGGTGGGGGTGGGAGTGCAGGGCGGGTTGATGGAACCATCAATTCACTAGACACGTGCTTTAAGATATGAACAGTGGTTTTAATCTACTTACTACAGAGCCAGCCTGTTACCCGTTGAACTCTCGATGAACTGCAGGCTGGCTCTGGACAAGGGTATTCATACAGCGGTCCAGGGGGAGGAGCCGTGGGCGGAGCCATGGGAGGAGCCACGGGTGGAGCCCTGTACAAACTCCTGAGCATTCCCAGAGCTACTCCCCCTAGTGGTCGGATAATGCTACTGTGCTTACAATGGTCTTGGTAAATACAGTGTGAATTACTAAGTTACATTCACCCCCTGCAAATAAATCAAGGTCTACAAAGTAAGTCTGTCCGGTGGTCGAACTGTCCGCTGTGATCTGCGGAGCACCGGTGTTGCAGCCTCTTGCGGTGGCTGGATGGGTGTTGTGTGCTGGGGTACGATGGCGGACTCCAGGGAGGGTTGTGTCCGAGCTTCATACTCTTCTGGTTCGACAGGGGACTGGGGGCGCTGGGGGCTGGCCGGCGCGGGTGCGCGGAACTGGTGGAGCGAGCTCTTGGGCTCGGGAGCGCGAGGGGGTGGCAGCACGGGGTGTAGGGTGAGGGGTCCTTCTGTGGGGGTAGAGGGGGAGCTGGATCCGGCGGGTGCCAGATCCCGGAGGGATACTGTGTCCTGACAGCCATCAGGGAACTCACGAAGGCGTACTGGGGGTTGGAGTGGAGCAGGCGCAGCTTCTCAACAAGGGGGTCGGTTTTGTGCACCCTGACGTGTTTCCTCAGCAGTACGGGGCCCGGTGTCCTCAGCCATGCCGGAAGTGAGACTCCCGTGGTAGTGCCCCTGGAAAAAATGAAGAGCCTCTCGTGAGGGGTCTAATTGGTCGCTGTGCATAAGAGGGACCTAATAGCGTGGAGCGCGTCTGGGAGGATTTCCTGCCACTGGGAAACTTGGAGCTTTCTAGACCGGAGGGTCAGTAGGACGGTCTTCCAGACCGTCGTGTTCTCCCTCTCCACCTGCCCGTTCCCCCTGGGGTTGTAGCTGGTAGTCCTGCTCGGGGCAATGCCCTTGTCGAGCAGGTACTGACGCAGCTCGTCGCTCATGAAGGACGAACCCCGTTCAGTGGCGGACAGGGTCTAAAAATATTGGTTGCCAGGAGGCAAAGGGGGCCCACCCAACTACAATTCTATAATTTAATTTTCATAACGAATAAATAAAATTTTCAAAAAATACATATGGAAAAAAGGGTACAATTAAAATTTTTGTGGAAAAAAATGTGTATTTCTTAGTAATTACAGTGTACATGTACTGTACATATTACTGGCAGTAGATACCAAATGTAAATACAGAATGTTATAATTGAATTTTTTTTTTTAATTTTAAGTAATTGGTTAATATTTTTAAATAGTTTACTGCACAATTTACACATTAACAGATTAACAGTTCAAAAGCACAATAGAGCATTGCATGCAGTCCACTATATTAAGAGCAATCGTTTGTGTTCGCTAGATGATTGTGCGAATCTGCCAATAATTGCTTCTGCATCCAATTCATCTAACAATTCTTTTTCAATGGATAGCAACATGTATGATTCCAAATTCTCCTCAGACAGTGAATTTGTTAAGCTTATCTTTATGATCTTTAGCTTTGAAAATGTCCTCTCACATTGGACTTGAGTAACTGATAGTGTGCAGATGACTTTATAAAGTTCATAAAGGTTATCATATACTTTGTCATGAAGTCTGTTGGATGCCAGAATTTTTAGTACACACGATGGGCAAGTGCTGCAAATTTTACAATTGTTGCAACTGGAATCCATATTCTCACCATCATTAAGCAATAGCTTTAATACATCAAAGTTTGAAGCAAAAGAAAACAATTCCAATATTACTTGATCTTTGCTGATTTGTGGAAACAGCTTAATAATACCTTCCAATGCTTCATCTTCAAGGCCCTTCTCTGCAATAGTTTTAAACTTTGCTGGGTCCAAGCAGGACAAATCTTTATACAACTGTTTGCGTTGTACACAGCGTGATTCTAGTGACTGGACAATGCGATCCATTATCGAAAATCAGCTAGAGAATCTGAGGAATTTCTTTCATCATCAATAAGCTCATCTGCCATTCTTTTCTTCTTCCTCTGCCTCTTAACTGGCAATGCTGTTTCCAATGCATCAATTTCCAATGTTTGATTTTCATCCATATTCATCTGTGAAATCCTGTTATTACATTTATTTACAAATTCCAAAGCCTTGCTGTGAACGTTATCAAATGTTCTTGTTTGTTCCTTCAACTTTGTTGTAGCTGAATCTACCAAGCTCCACGCAGTAAACATATCTAAACCACTTGTCTGTAGATAACTTGATAACGGGGTTGTAGTTTCAAATATATACAAGTAAGTAAATGCTGTCAATATGGTTTCAAACTTTAGAAGACTTTGAAGTAAAACATTTGCTTCATGTTTTGTTTTTGCATCAAACTTTTCTGAATCTTGTATCATTGATAAGCATGTCAATAGATTTACAAAAGTATTGGCAGCGGCATCATCAAAACATCCAAATATAGTTGTTGCTGCATTTTATTTTCCTGACCATCTGGTCTTACCAATTAGCTTTAATCGTTTCATTTTTTCTTGTCCTAGATGTTTTCCAACAACTTCTATCCATACAGCCATTCTCTTGTATGATGCTTTCACAAAAGTTGCTATAGACATAGAACATCGACATAGAATTTACAGTGCAGAAGGAGGCCAATTTTGGACACTAAGGGCAATTTATCATGGCCAATCCACCTAACCTGCACATCTTTGGACTGTGGGAGGAAACCGGAGTACCCGGAGGAAACCCACTTATATTCTGGAGCAAATTGAAAAAAGAAACTGCAGGCACACAACATTTTGTTGTTTCAGTTACCACCAAATTCAAGACATGGGCATAGCACCATATATGAACATGTTGATCAGCCACATCAGCAATTTTACTTTGTAAACCATTATACTGGCCATGGTAGCTTGCAGCGCCATCTGTGCTATCAGATAAACATTTTTGTGGGTCAATTTTAAGATGCTGTAATGTTTCAATTAATAGATCAAAAAGTATCTGTCCTGTACCATCATTACTTGGCACAACTGAAAGTAGTCGCTCACAGATAATACCTTTAAGCACATACCAAATAATAATGCTAAACTGATCGATGGATGAATTATCTTGTGTTGAATCAACCTGAATAGAATAATATTTTGCTTGAGAAACTTCATGACTAATTCTTTCTTGTATCATATTCTTCATGATTTTGATTAACATGTTTATAGTTGTTTTACTCAGGTATGTAACAAGTCCACCACGGCCTTTACTTTGAGCATTTCCTTGTTGCTCTAATCGTTTGATTCTTTGTTTAGACTGGTTTTGCACTGCAGAAACGTGAGCTGCCATAATGGGGTCATATTTTGCCATCAACTGCACTGTAGCTAAAAAATTGCCATGATTCAGAACCTCATTATCTAGAGTGTAGGCTGATTCATTTCTGTGACCTCGAAAAGGAAGTGCTTGCTTGCCTAACATCTTTATGATATCTATAATCCTCATGACAATACTTCTCTCCTTCAATACTTCTTCTTTCCTTTTAATTAGTGATGCTGTAAAAAAATTATCTAAGGTGCCATCATTAACCACACTGATATATTGCTGAGCATTTCTGACATGTGTTGTTGTCGATTCATGTAAAGTCAAGCTCTGGCTAATACGCCTGTAGTCACTAAAGCCACGTACAAAGGGTGATGGATTACAAGTGTTGGGAAACTCAAAGGCTAAGCAGTATGAACAATATAAGCATCTATTTTCTTTGTTATATGTTAGCCATTTTCTTGGGACTGAGTCATTCATAATTTTCCTCTCATACAAACGAGCATCAAATGGCAGATCATCAAGTGGCTGAAGTGGATGTTCAGCAAAAAACTGTTTTAGCTTTGCTCGTGATGGATATTGGAAGATTCCAGTAATTGATCTTTCATTTTCTTGCGTAAGTTCATTTACAGGATGTGCTTCAGAAACCAAGTCATTTATGCTTGAAGGAATATCTGATTCCCTGTCACTAGTTGAAGCTATGTGTTCAGATGTTGCAACTACAGGCAGTACAGATACCGGGACAAGGAAGCCAGAAGAAATATTGGGCCTGGGTTGATTAGTAATGGATGCACTTGTATTTGTCTCTACATTCAAAGTAGCTCTTCTCTGTTCTTGTAACTCGCATGTCATTGCATCATCACCATGAGCATTGTTTCTTGCTTCTTGATTATTTGTTGCAGAACTGGATATTGATGTGGATTGTGCTTGTGGTATTATCAACTCTGTAATAGGCCTGCATCGCTTGGCTGATTCCTTCCTTTCTGCTTCTTTTTGTTCTTTGCGTTTTAGTGACCCAGATTTAGGCTTTTTCTTTTCCATGCTGGTAGGGGTAATATTCCTGAAATAAAAATTTAATTAAAAATAGCCCAAATTGGGAAAAATGAATATTGATGATTGCAAGAATAACTTGAAGGAACGCCAGAAAAACCCCTACTTGATAAAAAAATATAAAATAACTTACTTACACTTCAATAGGCTATGTTCATTAGTCAATAATACTGTGGCCTATGCAGCTTCAGAAGAGGAGACAATCCACTGTCCAGTGTTCACACCAGCAAGCAACTGAGACAACTGTTGAAACTTAGAAGTTTGGTCCGACTATAGTAAGACATTAAGAATGGTCCCACGACCAAAGTTAACATGTCCAGTTTGATACCAGTGTAGTGTTACAAGTCGCAACCCTTTGAGTTTACCGATCATGGCTTATCACTTCAATATCTTTGACCTCATGATTCACAGTCAAAGATACCGCTTCTCCTTTTCGGTGACCTCACGACCCTATGTACTGCTTGATATCCTTTCAAGTTGCCGACCATCTCAAATCACAAACTGTAACTTTATCTTTAAATTCACACACTCTTGCTGAAAACGTGGATTTCCAACTATGTCCGACCCGGGTGAACCAGCCCCCCCCCCCACTCCACACCTTTTCACATCCGTTTAACACTGCTTCGTTCCTTCATACACTGTGTGATTATTTGTTTGCTTCTTTATTGCATTTTTATTTGGTATTGCTCTTTTTAAAAACAATTATATTTTATTAAGTTAGAATACAAATCTCAGGAAAGAAGTTGGAGATTAATTTAGCTAATTAATTGTAATTTTTAAGGGCCCTTCAGAGATTCACGGGCCCCTTCTTGGCTCTCCGGGCCCCGGACCGATGTACCGGCTGAACCAAGACTACTGCTTGATATCCTTTGAAGTTGCCGACCATCTCAAATCACGAATTGTAACTTTATCTTTAAATTCACACACTCTTGCTGAAAACATGGAATTTCCTTAATTATGCCCGACTCGGGCCCCCCTATTCCACATCCTTCCACTACCTCCCCTGCTTTGTTCCTTTTCATGCACTGCTTATTTGTGTCCTGTTCTCTTTTTTTTCTTATTCCTTTTTATTACTAAAACAGATGTCTGTGTTTGTTTCTTTATTGCATTTTTATTTGATATAGGGGGCCCACTTCATCAGGGGCCCACTTGCCATCAGGCAAGCTGACACCCTGGCCAGTCCGCCACTGACCCCGGTCGCTGTGCACGGAGCTGGGGAAACCAAACAGGGTGAAGATGCTATGCAGGGCCCTAATGACTGTGTGGGAGGTCATGTCGGGGCACGGGATAGCAAATGGGAAACGGGAGAACTCATCTACGACGTTTAGAAAGTAAACGCTCCTGTTAGTTGAGGGGAGTGGCCCTTTGAAATCAATCGCGAGGCATTCAAAGGGCCTAGAAGCCTTGACCAGGTGGGCCCTGTCTGGTCTATAGAAGTGCGGTTTGCACTCCGCACAGATCGGGCAGTCCCTGGTGACCGCTTTTACCTCCTCGTTGGAGAAAGGCAGATTTCGGGCCCTGATGTAGTGGGCGAGCTGAGTGACCCCCGGGTGGCAGAGATCGTTGTGGATGACTTTCAGTCGGTCAATCTGCGGGCTGGCGCATGTCCCGCGGGATAGGGCATCCGGAGGCTCATTGAGCTTCCCGGGTCGATACTTAATATCGTAGCTACAGGTGGAGAGTTCGATCCTCCACCAAAGAATTTTTAGCATTTTTTATTTTGCCCCTTTGCGGGTTATCAAACATAAAGGAAACCATTCTTTGGTTGGTGATGAGGGTGAACCTCCTACCAGCGAGGTAGTGCCTCCAGTAACGAATAGCCTCCACAATGGCTTGTGCTTCTTTCTCGACTGAGGAGTGTCGGAGTTCTGAAGCGGAGAGGGTACGGGAGAAAAATGCGACTGGTCTCCCTGCCTGATTTAGTGTGGCTGCTAGAGCTACCTCTGAGGCGTCGCTCTCAACCTGGAATGGAGTGGATTCATCCACCGCCCGCATGACCGCTTTGGCGATGTCCTCCTTGATGCAGTCGAAGGCCTGGCTTGCCTCAGCTGACAGGGGAAATCGTGTGGCCCTAAAGAGTGGGCGGGCTTTGTCCGCATATTGAAGGACCCATTGGGCGTAGTAGGAGAAGAAGCCCAAGCACCGTTTGAGGGCCTTGGGGCAATGGGGGAGGGGGAGTTCTAAGAGGGGGCGCATACGGTCCGGGTCTGGGCCCAGGACTCCGTTTTCCACGACGTAGCTGAGGATGGCCAGTCTGTTTGTGCGGAAAACGCATTTCTCTTTGTTGTAGGTGATGTTTAATTTCTGTGCCGTCTGGAGAAAACGGTGGAGGTTGGCGTCGTGGTCCTGCTGGTCATAGCCGCAGATGGTGACATTGTCCAAGTACAGAAACGTGGCCCGCAGCCTGTACTGGTCCACCATTCGGTCCATTGCTCGTTGGAACACCGAGACCCCATTAGTGACGCCCAAAGGAACCCAGAGGAAATGGAAGAGGCGGCCATCGGCCTCGAATGCCGTGTAGTGGCAGTCCTCCGGGCGGATTGGGAGCTGGTGGTATGCAGACTTCAGATCCACTGTGGAAAAGAGCCGATACTGGGCGATCTGATTTACCATGTCTGCAATCCTGGGGAGGGGATACGCGTCGAAGAGCGTAAATGGTCTGACTGTAGTCGACCACCATACGGAATTTCTCCCCGGTCTTAACGACCACCACCTGAGCTCTCCAGGGACTATTGCTGGCCTCTATGATCCCCTCACTGAGAAGCCTTTGGACCTCTGATCTGATAAATAACAGACATTCCAACGTATGAAAGTGGCTCACATCTGGATTTTCCCAATTGGGTGGTGGGAATCAGAAATTGGGAATGTTTCCAGGGCTTGAATATGGGAATGAATTACTCACTGAGATTTGGATGGACGAGTCCCCTCAATTGGCAGTGAAGCAGCTTCCCTGCCCAGCTCAAGCTCGGGAGCCATTCAGAGACCTCCAGCTTGAAAAGATCAGTGGAGGGTAAGTCAGAAGGAAGGCCAACATTTTAAAGTGTTGACAAATTGTTCCTGCCTGACACTGTGGCGGCAGGATGACCCCTTCTGTAGGGTGGCCAATGGCTGCTCTCAAACCCTGGCTGCAAGCTCTGAAAACCTGACTGTCCTCCCCGTGGCCAATTCCAGCCTCTGGACCCTAACCTGTTGCCGCATGCTTGGGCTTGCCCGCTGTGTGGGGGGCAGGCAGTCCTGGTGGGCCCGAACCCACTATGACAAAAAGTACCTGGCACCATGGTTCAGAAACTGGCACTCTGGCAGGAGCCGGTATTTCCGGCCCTGTCCGTCTCCGCTCCCAACCCACACTTCCACACTCGAGGCAGTCCAGCCAAGGTTCACGACATTGGTCCCTGGCACGGGGCTGGGGAGGGGCTGAGTTAATTGGATCTAAAATTCTCTGGAGTTTAGAAGATGGGAAGGCGATCTCATTGAAACATAGAAGATTCCCGAAGGGGTCTGATAGGGTGGACGCTGGGAGATTGTTTCCATTGGTCGGCAAATCTATTACACGGGGGCAGAATCTCAGGACAAAAGGCTGAACGTTTGTGACTGAGATGAGGAAAAATCTCTTCACTCAAACGGTTGTGAATCTTTGGAATTTCCCATCCCAGAGGCTCGTGGATGCCCCACCTACAATAGAGTCAAGGCTGAGACAGACAGATTCTCGCAGGGAATTATGGGAGATGGGGAGCGGGTAGGAAAATGGAGATGAAGCCCAGGATCATATTGCATGGCGGCAAAGGCTCAATGGGCTGAATGGTTTACTGCTGCTTCTGGTTCTTATCATCTTGTGTCCTTGACCCTGATGGGTGCTGAAAATCTTGCCCACTTTTAGTGAGATTCCACACAGACTGAAGGAAATTTCCACCTTGCCTCAAAGCAGTAGCCAAAGGCTTCATTTCCTCCAGTTTCCCACCACTGAAGAGAGTTTTGTGGACGCAAAATAGAGAGTCAGAAATGGTTTGAGGCTCAGCCTAAGCAGTGGCAGAGTGGAGATTGCAGGATATATCGGATGAATACGTAGCTGAAGAGATGGTGCGAGGGGGAGGGTTTTTAGATTCCTGGGGCATTGGGACCGGTTCTGGGTGAGGTGGGACAAACTGGATGGGTTACACCTGGGCAGGACCGGGACTGATATCCGAGGAGTATTTACAAGTGTGGCTGGGGAAGGTTTAAACTAAAATGGCAGGGGGTTGGGAGCCTATGTAAGGAGTCAGCGGAGGAAGAATCAAGGACAAAAACAAAAGACGGATAGGGGAATAAGGAAAATGTAAACAGAGAAACCCAGGGCCAGATTCATACAGGGCCACTGTGAGAAATATTGGGAACGAGATAAGTAATATTAAAAAGACACGCTGAAAGGCTTTGTGCCTTAACACGTGGAACATTCGCAATAAAGTGGATGAACTAATCACGCAAATAGACGTAAACGGTATGATATAAGAGGGATTACGGAGACATGGCTGCAGGGTGACCAGGGATTGGAACTGAATGTCCTGGGATATTCGGTATTTAGGAAGGACAGACAGGGGAGTGGCAGTTCTGACTAAAGAGGAAATTAACACAATATTAAGGAAGGATATTAGCTCCGACAATGTAGAATCTGTATGGGTAATGCTGGAAAACACAAAGAAAATTAGTAGGGTTTGTATATAGACCCCAAAACTATAATGGTGATGTCGGGAATGACTAGCTGGGTCCTCAATGTATTGGTCCAGAAAACCACCCCGTGCACACTCCAGGAATTCCTCCTCTATTGTATTGTGACTAATTTTGTTTTCCAAATCTATATGCAGATTCAAATCATCCATGATTACAGATGGTCATTTATTGTATGTGTCTCTAATTTCCTGTTTCATTGGTTCGAGGCCATCCGAGACTGGGTATTATGCAATGAGAAAGGATTATTGGCAGTCTAGTTGTGCGAGACCTCTTGGGGATGAGCGATCATAACATGATCGAATTTTGCATCAAGATGGAGAGCGACGTAGTTGATTCTGAAACTAGAGTCCTGAATCTTAATAAAGGAAACTACCATGATATGAGGCACGAGTTGGCTATGAACGATTGGAAAATGTAACTGAAAGGGATGAAGGTGGATAGGCAAACATTCAAGGACATATGGATGAACTGCAGCAACCGTTTATTCCTATCTGGCTCAAAAATATAACAGAAAAGGTGGTCAAATTATGGCTTAAAAAAGAAATTAGAGATAGTATTAAATCAAAGGAAGGAGCATACCAATTGGCCAAGATAAAGAACATCCCTGAGGATTGGGAGCAGTTGAAAATTCAGCAAAGGAGGACCAAGGGATTGATTAAGAAGGGAAAAATTAGTGTACGAGAGCAATCTTGCAGGGAACATTAAAACAGACTATAAAAATTACTGTAGATATGTGAAGAGAAATAGATTTGTGAAGATAAATGTAGGTCCCTTATAGTCAGAAATAGGAGAATTATAATGAGGAACAAAGAAATGGCTGACCAAAGGAGGACACAAAGCAGAAATGTTGGGGAATGCTTTGTTCAGTAAGAAGGAGGACCTGGAGGAGATCAGTATTATTAGAGAAATGGTGTTGGGGAAAATGATGGGTTTGAAGCCTGATGATCTAAATCCCAGAGTACTTAAGGAAGTGGTCCGAGAAATATTGGATGCATTGGTGGTCACCTTTCAAGGTTCTACAGACTCTGGAACAGTTCCTGCAGATTGGAGGGTAGCTAACGTAACCTCCACTATTTAAAAAGGGAGGTAGAGAGAAAGCAGGGAATTATAGACCAGTCAACCTGATGTTGGTAGTGGAGAACATTCTAGAATCCATTATTAAAGATTCTGCAGCAGAGCAGTTTGAAATCAGTGGCAGGATCGGACAGAGTCAGCATCGATTTTATGAAGGGGAAATCTTGCTGTTTAGGGGCTGTTTAGCACAGGGCTAAATTGCTGGTTTTGAAAGCAGACCAAGCAAGCCAGCAGCACGGTTCGATTCCCGTAACAGCCTCCCCGAACAGGTGCTGGAATGTGGCGACTAGGGGCTTTTCACAGTAACTTAATTTGAAGCCTACTCATGACAATAAGCGATTTTCATTTTTCATTTTCATTTCATTTGCTTCAAAATCTAGTGGAATTCTTCAAAGATGTAACCGACAGAGTTGATGAGGGGAAACCAGTGGATGTGGTTTATTTGGACTTTCAGAAAGCTTTCGACAAAGTCCCACAGAAGAGATTAGCGCGTAAAATGAAATGAAATGAAATGAAAATGAATTGAAATGAAAATCCCTTATTGTCACAAGTAGGCTTCAAATGAAGTTACTGTGAAAACCCCCTAGTCACCACATTCCGGCGCCTGTTCGGGGAGGCTGGTATGGGAATTGAACTGTGCTGCTGGCCTGCCTTGGTCTGCTTTCAAAGCCAGTGATTTAAAGTTAATGAAGCAACCAGTCAGGTTAAAGCAGATGGGATTAGAGGTAATGTATTGAGATAGATAGAAAACTAGTTGGTAGACAGGAAATTAAGAGTAGGAATAAATGGGTCTTTTTCCACGTGGCAGGCAGCGACTAGTGGGGTATCTCAGTTCTGGGATCCCATATATTCATTAGATAGATATATATTTATGATTTAGATGAAGGTGTTATATGTAATATTTCCAAATATGCAAGTGAGACAAGTTGGGTGGGAGGGTGAGCTGTGAGGAGGATGCAGAGATCCTTCAGTGTGATTTGGACAAGTTGAGTGAGCGGGAAAATGAATGACAGATACAGTATGATTTGGATAAATGTGAGGTCATCCACTTTGGTAGCAGAAATGGGAAGGCAGATTATTATCTGAATGGCCATAAATTAGGAGGGGAAATATGCATTGAGACCTGGATGTCTTTGTTCACCAGTCACTGTGGATAAGCATGCAGGTGCAGCAGGCGGTAAAGAAGGCAAATGGTATGAACATAGAACATACAGTGTAGAAGGAGGCCATTCGGCCCATTGAGTCTGCACCGACCCACTTAAGCCCACCCTATCCCCGTAACCCAATAACCCCTCCTATCCTTATTTGGTCACTAAGGGCAATTTATCATGGCCAATCCACCTAACCTGCACGCCTTTGGACTGTGTGAGGAAACCGGAGCACCCGGAGGAAACCCACGCAGACACGGGGTGAAAGTGCAGACTCCGCACAGACAGTGACCCAGCAGGGAATCGAACCTGGGACCCTGGCGCTGTGAAGCCACAGTGCTAATCACTTGTGCTACCGTGCTGCCCATGTATGCTGGCCTTCAAAGAGAGAGGATTCGAGTACAGGAGCAGGGACTGTCTTGCTGCAATTGTACAAGGCCTTGGTGAGACAACATGTGGAATATTGTGTGCAGTTTTGGACTCCTTATGTGAGGAAGGATGTTCTTGCTCTAAAGGGAGTTCAGCAAAATTTTACCAGACTGATTCCTGGGATGGCGGGACTGACGTATGAGGAGAGATTGAGTCGGTTATGACTGTATTCGCTGGAGTTCAGAAGAATGAGGAGGGGAATCGCATAAAAACCTAGAACATTCTAACAGGACGAGACAGGAAAGATGCAGAAAGGATGTTCCTGATGATGGGGGTGTCCAGAACCAGGGGTCACAGTCTGAGGAAAAGGGGTAGACCGTTTAGGACAGAAATGAGGAGTAATTTCTTCACCCAGAGAGAGGTGAGCCTCTGGGATTCATTACTGCAGAAAGTAGTTGATGCCAAAATATTGTATGTTTTCAAGTAGCAGTTAGATATAGCACTTGGTGAGAACGGGATCGAAGGATATGGTGGAAGGCGGGATCAAGCTATTGAGCTGGATGATCAGCCACAATCATAATGAATGGCGGAGCGGGCTTGAAGGGCTGAATGGCCTCCTCCTGCTCCTATTTTCTATGTTTCCAACAACACTGTTGGTGTACGTACTTATCATTGGCCATCCCTCACCAGTGAGGGTGATTATCTTCCCTGTGTCCGAAGATAGCTGATGAGCCAACTCAGGTTCTGCGGACTTCATTCAAGCATTTGTTGTCAAGTGGAACGTCTGGCCTTGCATCACCAATTTGTGTCATGACATCTTCGTTTCGCTGCGCTTGTTTTCCCTCTTCATTTTGTCGGCATTGGATCTCATTCCGGTGCCTGCTCGGGTACACGGAGGGAGAATTCAGAATGTCCAATTCACCTAACAAGCACGTCTTTCGGGACTTGTGGGAGGAAACCGGAGCACCCGGAGGAACGGGGACAACGTGCAGACTCCGCACAGAGAGTGACCCAAGCCGGGAATCGAACCTGGGACCCTGGCGCTGTGGAGTAACTGTGCTGACCACTGTGCTGCCATTGCCGCCCATTTCTGTCCTCCCATGGTGTATCCGCCCTGACCGAGCTGGGATAGGAAGACCCGCCTTGGGAAAATGGTGTCTGACATCGGGACTTATCACCAACCCAACAAGGCTACGCCACGTGGGCTGCAAGGGTTCAAGAAGGCAGCTCATCACAACATTATCGAGAGTAATTGGGGATGGGCAATAGATCTGACCTTGCCAGCCATGCCCGTATCACATATTGAAACCAGCTAAAGAAATTCACCTGCTTGGAGATGGGAAATCAGCAGCAGAGACTCACTGGCAACTTGGTCACATGACGATTAATCAATAACGATGGGGTGATATTCTTTCATTCATCCAGCAATCTGTGTTCACTTGGCGGACAGGTTAAACATTTAAAAAATATATAAACGTTAACTGCAGCAGAGTACACAGGACACCAGCGACGTACAGGTCCTGAGCAGGCCACTTGTGTCTCTCCATACTGTTGACTTATGGAGTTTGGTTTTGAAATCATTTGAAACGATTTAAAAGAAATGAATGATTTCACAGAGTTCTGACAAGGTCATCATTTGTTGCCAATCTCTATCCCTATCCTTGAGTTGTGTGTCTTGCTCGGCCATTCCACAGTTAGTTCAACCACATTGTTAACCGTGCTCCTATTGTCTGGGTTTATGGCTGCTTGCCAATAAAGCTCCTGCCTTTCAAAGAGGCATTGTTTCTCTTTTTTCCACCTTGGCACCATGTCAAGAGGCAATAACACTGCTCCCATGCGATAATAATTTTTTTAAATAAATGTATTTTTATTGGGTTTTTGAACAAGGTATAATTACCGTTATGTACACAGAATAAGAAACATATATATACACATATTTAGAAGAGAAGGGCACACCACAACATAAAATACAATAAAATATGAAATAGAATAACTGGTAGGGTATTGTGCACCAGCTCGACAGTGGCAGCTCTGTACATCTGTCAAAATTATTTACACCACGTAAGTAGGCGACAGTTTGTGGGGGGGGGGGGGGGGGGGGGGGGGGGGGGAATTGGGGAGGCAAATATACATTTGGGTGCCGGGGAGATAATTATAGTGTGCGATACTTGGCTGTGTTGTGTGTTCTTGTCGCCTGCTTCTCCCAGACGGGCCTCGCTGACGTCCTGCGCTCGCCTCCGCTTCTGCTGCTCCCATGCGATAATATTTTAATCGTTGTGAAACACCTCAGGCATTTGAGATGAAGGTGAGGTGAGGGGCCCTGGGGGAACAGGGAGGAGCCTGAGCAGATTTTTGGAAGTGGGAGCAATGGGGCAAGGTAAAAGGGGCTCAAGCAGGGCACCATGATGGCGGTATGGTAACCAGGGTGTGATTTTTCCACAGCTGGTGGCGGTCCCATCGGTGGGCTGGTTTACAGGTGGCCAGCTCGTGTGGGAGGGAGGTGAGAAGGTGGCACAGCGATTAACACGGCTGCCTTACAGTGCCAGGGACTCCGGCTTCGATTCCGGTCTCGGGTGTCTGCCTGTGTGGACTTTCTCCCCATTTCCGCGTGGGTTTCCTCCGGTTGCTCCGGTTTCCTCCCACAATCCAAAGGTGTGCAGGTTAGGTGGATTGGCCATGCTAAATTGCCCCTTAGTGTCCAAAGATGTGCAGATTAGGTAGGGTTTCAGGGATAGGGCGGCGGAGGGCAAAGGTGGGGTGCTCTTTTGGAGGGTGGGTGCAGACTCGATGGACTGAATGGCCTCCTTCTGTACTGTAGGGTTTCTATGCACTTTGCCCGCAATATTGGCAGGAGAAGGCAGGCGTGGGTGATGATGGTGACGGTGCCAGTACAATGCCTACTGATGAGTGTGTGGCAGCGCCTCCATGCTGAGGCTCCCTTGAAGGATGGGCATCAAATAAATATTTGTGTGCTGCATCAAGAGATAGGGCCAGGAGAATGGAGGGGAAGCCCCTGCAGTTGGGGCTGCCGGGGTGTCGTCTGGTCCAGTGACTTCCTCCTCGTGCTCTGAAGCCTCGGTCTTCAGGCTTGAAAGACACACAGGAAGACGGAATTCACTGAGATATCTCTGACCAGCTGGCAGCCAGGAGCCAAGGTGATGGTGAGTTGCCTTCTTGAACCGCTGCAGTCCCTGTGGTGTAGATACACCCCCAGTGCTGTTAGGGAGGTAGTTCCAGGATTCTGACCCAGCGACAGTGAAGGAACGGCCAGTATATTTGCAAGTCAGGTTGGTGTCTTTGAACCAGGTATCTGCTGCCCTTGTCATTCTAGATGGTGGTGGTCGTGGGTTTGGGAGGTTCTGCCTAAGGAGCCTTGGTGAGGGGGGGGGGGAGCAATGGGAGGTGGCGTCGGCATTTCCACCCTTGGGAAAATCACCCTTGGTCGGGCCATTCATCATTCCAATTGGCTATCCGCCTCTGCTCGCTGGACAACAGTGTCAGTGCCACTGGGAAACCTCCCGCGTTGGGGAGATGTACCCTCGCCTTTATCGCTTCCCCCCAGGGCAGAGGGTGTGAACTGGGGTTAAGGGCCGAGAGAAAGCTGGAAAGGAATTTAAAAAGAAAAAAATTCTATTCAAATTTTCAACAAGTTTTAACCAACAAAAACAGAGGAAAAAGAGAAATAACAATAACCCCTGGTCTTCTGCGCCCACACAAACCCCATAATACTCTTATTGACCCTCCTGAAGAAAGCCTCGGAATCATGATAGGGAGGCACTGGAAGAGGAACAAGAACCTCGGGAGCACCATCAGTTTGACAGACTGGACCCTGCCCGCTAGGGAGAGTGGCAACACATCCCACCTCCTAAACTCCTCCTCCATCTGCTCCACCAGCTTCATAAAGTTGTGTCTATGCAGGGCCCCCCAGCTCCTGGCTACCTGGGCACCCAGGTGCCTGAAACTCCTCTCCGCCCTTTTCAGCGGGAGCTCCCCAATCCGTCTCTCCTGGTCCCCCGGATGCACTGCGAACAGCTCACTCTTCCCCACCTTGAGCTTATACCCGGAGAAGCCCCTGAACACCTCAAGCGTCCTCATCACCTCCGGCATCCCCCCCACAGGGTCTGCCACGTACAACAATAAATCATCCGGGTATAACGACAGCCGATGCTCCTCCAAAAGCCCCCCCCCCCCCCCCCCCCCCCCGCACTATCCCGCTCCAGTTCCTCGACTCCCTCAGCGCCATGGCCAGGGGTTCGATCGCCAGCGCGAACAGCAGGGGAGACAGGGGGCACCCCTGCCTCATCCCCCGGTACAGTCGAAAATACTCCGACCTCCTCCCATTCGTAACCACCGGGCCTTCATACAGAAGTCTCACCCACCTAATAAATCCCTCTCCAAACCCAAACCTTTTCAACACCTCCCAAAGGTATCCCCACTCCACCCTATCGAAGGCCTTCTCCGCATCCATCGCCGCCACTATCTCCGCCTCCCCGTCCACCGCCGGCATCATTATGACATTCAGCAGACTCCGCACATTAACATTCAACTGCCTCCCCTTCACAAAACCCGTCTGATCCTCGTGTATGACCTGCGGCACGTCTTCCTCCACCCACCTGGCCAATATCTTTGCTAGCAGCTTCGCGTCAACATTCAGGAGCGAAATCGGTCTATATGACCCGCACTGAAGGGGATCCTTATCCCGCTTCACAATCAGTGAGATCAGCGCCCTAGACAAAGCCCCCCCCCCCCCCCTGCCTTGCCTCATTAAAGGTCCTCACTAGCAGCGGGCCTAGCAGGTCTGAAAACCTCTTATAGAATTCAACCGGGAACCCATCGGGCCCCGGTGCCTTCCCTGTCTGCATGCTCCCCATCGCGTTAACCAGCTCCTCCAACCCAACTGGAACCTCCAACCTCCCCACCTGCTCCTCGGGAACTCTCGGAAACCTTAGCTTGCCCTGGAAAGGAATTTTAATCAGCGACACTAACCCCTAACAAACCTTCCGTCTTTCAGATTGGATGTTAAAGTGAGGCCCTGTCTAATGTCTCAGGTGGGTAGAAAAGATCCAAAGATTGTTTGGGTGGAAATGGGGACTATGTGGGCGGCACGGTAGCACAGTGGTTCGCACTGTTGCTTGACAGCGCCAGGGTCCCACGTTCGATTCCCGGCGTGGCTCATTCTCTGTGCAGAGTCTGCACGTTCTCCCCGTGTGTGTGTGTGGGTTTCGTCCGGGTGCTCCGGTTTCCTCCCACCGTCCAAAGCTGCACAGGTTAGGTGGATTGGCCATGCTAAATTGCCCTTAGTGTCCAAAAAGTTAGGTGGGGTTACTGGGTTACGGGAATAGAGTGGGGGTGTGGGCTTAAGTGGGGTGCTCTTTCCAAGGCCCGGTGCAGACTTTCGGCACATGTCTTTCGGGACTTGTGGGAGGAAACCGGAGCGTCCGGAGTAAACCCACGCAGACAAGGGGAGAACGTGCAGACTCCGCACAGACAGTGACCCAAGCCGGGAATCGAACCGGGTCCCCGGCGCTGTGAAGCAACAGTGCTAACCACTGTGCTACCGTTGCCAGCCCTCTCCCAGCAAGAAGTACCTCATACACTCTGCATGCTGAGCCTTATCTTCCAGGCCTGCATCAAAGGACTCCAGCTTCCCGAAAAGCTGTACTCTTGAAACCAAATTCCAAACAGTGTTACACGGCAGTCTTCTGGAGTAACTGGGGAGTCTGGAAGTACAGATCAGATTTTCCTTTTTTCTCGTCGCCAGTTTAATGACCAGGAAGCCAGCGGCTGGAAGAGCACAGATTCTATTTCAAGGAACGTCAAGTCTGCCTACTTCAGTGAACAATTTACACTTCATGGTCCCCATTGGGACAACCAACATGCCAGTCCCTGCTCGGGCCAGCTTGTATACTGGAGCTTACCAGCGCCAGCTGTGTGGGCCTCCAATAGCGGGGAAGCTCATATTTCACGAACCCCACAGGGAGATCAATTATGGTTTCCCCGTGGACCTTGTGAGGGCTACTACAAGGCTGAGCTCACACACATGCACATAAATGTGTGCACACATACACACACACACTGTTATGCACAGTGTGCCTCACACACACGCAGGTGATCCCACGTATCTGCAGGATATCCTGCAGATGGTGCACACAGCTGCCAACGTGTCTGTGGTGGAGGGGGTAACTGTTAGGGGAGGGGGTGCCAATTAAGCGGGTTGCTTTGTCCGAGATGGTGTTGAGCTTCTTGAATCGTGTTGGAGCTGCACTCCTAGGAACAGGATTAGGCCATGTGGTCCCACCCGGCGGGACGTCGGCGTTCTGGCTGCGGGGGCCGTCCTGGTGGGGGGGGGGCGGGGTGGGGTGATCCGACTTGGCGGGGGGGGCGCCTACACAGTGGCCAGACCCGTGATCGGTGGCTACCGATTGGCGGGCACGCTCATTCCGGGGAGGGGGCTTATGTACCTCTGCGCCGGCCCCTGTAGGGCTCCGCCATGTTGTGCGGGGGGGGCGGTGCGAAAACGGCCCCCGCGCACATGCGCGGACCCGCTGCCGGCCGCCTTGCACGTGCGTGCGGGGGCGAAACTGCAGGGCCCCGATGGCAGCCAGAGCTGCGGGTCCCACGCCGGGGAAGACGGAGAATCACCCCGGACTTTCTCGGAAAAAGTCCGGAGTGATCCTCGCCCGTTTTCTGGCCCAAGAAGGGAGAATCCTGCCCCATATACCTGCCTTTGACCCATACCCCTTAATATCTGTCTATCTCAGATTTAAAGTTAACAACTGATCTAACTTTAACTGCTACCACCCTTTCAGTGAAGGAGTTCTTCCTGACATCTCTCCTGAATGGTCTAGCCCTAATATTTAGACAATGCTGCATTTCAGAATCCCCAACCAGTGAAAATAGTTTATCTTTATCTCCCCTTTCTTTTCCTGTTAATATCTTGAAGACTTTGATCAGATCAGCCTTTAACCTTCCAGATTGCAGCCACACCAGGCCTAATTTGTGCAATCTTTCCTTGGCGAGTAGGGAGTATTCCATCATATTCCTGACTTGTGACTTGTAGATGGTGGGCAGGGCTTTGGGGAGTCAGGAGGTGAGTTACTCGCCACAGGATTCCCAGCCTTTGACCTGCTCTGGTAGCCACATTATTTACATGGCTAGTCTAGTTCGGTTTCTGGTCAAGGGCACCCGCCCCAGGATCTTGATTTCTTTCCTCCTTATAACCCAAGGAGACTGGGACGAAGCTTGGGACAACCCCAAAGTCCAACCCACAACTATTTGAGGCCGATTGGGGATTGAGATCTGGGGTTCTCCTTGAGAATCTCTTGGCCAAACCCAGTCAGTCATAAGGCTGCGGTTATCATAGAATCATAGAATTTACAGTGCAGATGCAGGGCATTCGGCCCATTGAGTATGCACCGGCTCTTGAAAAGCATTACGAAGCACTTCCTTGTCAAATTCTTGTCTTATTCCTTCCGTCCCACTCTGTTGCCTTCTGACTGGAAGTGAAACTTGTGTCATGTCAGAGTACCTTTAAGAAATGGGTGTTTATCAGTGATGTCAGAGTGTGGGTGGAGCTGGGCTGTCTGTCAGCTTTATACTTTCGTTTTAGGCTGTTTGCTGCAGGGTGTGTTTTTGTTTTGTTTTCCGTGTGGGAGCTGAAGCCAGATAGAGCAGGTGTACTGTTGATCTCTCTGCCATGAAAAGACTATCTCTTGATCATTTGGTGAATTCAGAATTATAAATGTTCTCAGTAGTGAATGTAAACCTAATGTGCTTCTGTTAAAAGGTGCTTCTTTTGTTTTCTGGATGTTGTTTGGGAAGTTATTAAGGATTACTTAGTGTTGTATTCTTTGGGGGTTGTATTTGAGTTAATGGTTGCTAAGATGTTCACTGTATGTTTTGAAAGGTTAACTTGAGTTCACAGAATAAACATTGTTTTGCTTTAAAAAAATACTTTTCCATTTCTGCTGTACCACACCAGTAGAGTGGGCCGTGTACTCCCCAAACCACAATCTATTAAAAGTTGTGGGTCAGGTGAACTCCATGATACACTTTGGGGTTCTCTAAACCCATAACACCTCTTAAATACAGTTAACATATCTTGACTCGTGCACGAACTCCCTTATCTTGTGAATAAATTCCTTGGTTTAGCTCACTCAGCTAAATCGCTGGCTTTTAAAGCAGACCAAGCAGGCCAGCAGCACGGTTCGATTCCCGTACCAGCCTCCCCGGACAGGCGCCGGAATGTGGCGACTAGGGGCTTTTCACAGTAACTTCATTGAAGCCTACTCGTGACAATAAGCGATTTTCATTTTCACATCCACTTCCTCTTACCCAAACATTAACAATCCTCAATGCCAATACAGTACCAGGGAAGTGCTGCGTAGTCAGAAGTTTTTTTCAAAACGTTTAACGCTGTGCTAATGGTAAAATGCAGCAACCCAATATGTGCACAGCAAGTCACCACAAACCGTGGTGTGAGCATTATCAGTTAACCTATTAATTGAGGGATTAATATTGACCAGGAGACCAGAGAGAAGTCCCTCTCTTCCTTTTATGTGATCTTTTAAATCCACTTGACAGGGCAGTCAGGACCTTGGATCATCTGAGAAACAGCAGGTAGCACAATGCTTAGCACTGTTGCTTCACAGCGCCAGGGTCCTGGTTTCAATTCCCGGCTTGGGTCACTGTCTGTGCGGAGTCTGCACGTTCTCCCCGTGTCTGCGTGGATTTACTCCGGGTGCTCCGGTTTCCTCCCACACGTCCCGAAAGGCGTGCTATGTAGGTGAATTGGACATTCTAAATACTCCCTCTGTGTACCCGAACAGGCGCCCGAGTGTGGCGACCGGGGGATTTTCACAGTAACTTCATTGAAGTGTTAATGTAAGCCTTGCTGTGACGATAATAAAGATGATTATTATTACCCCCATCCTTGGTTTCCCTTCAGAAGGTGGTGGTAAGCTGCCACAGTCACTGAGGTGTAGGTACAATCACAGTGCTGGTAGGGAGGGAGTTCCAGGATTTGGACCCAAAGTGACAGTGAAGGAACGGCGATATATTTCCAAGTCAGTATGGTGAGTTCTTGGAGGGGAACCTCCAGGTGTTGGTGTTCCCAGGTATCTGCTGCCCTTGTCCTTCTATGTGGCAGAGGTCACCGGTTTGGGAGGTGTTATCACAGGAGAGTTATAAGTTGTTTCCGTGCGACAAGATGTCCGCTAACCTCACTTGGGGTGTCCATATCAGTAAATGAATGCTGCAAACCAACCTAGCAAAGCTCAATGCATCACACCCCCATCACTCAAGCAGCAACGCTCGCTCTCTGACATTCAGGATCTAATAAGGACACAGGGAGTCCCCACTGAGCAAAATAAGAACAAAGTTTTATTTACACAAACATTATATACACGACCGGGTAGATCCCTATCGAGTTCCAGTGCGGAATGTTACACAGGACTGGCACCGGAGGTCTGTGTGGAGTTTGCACGTTCTCCCCGTGTCCGCGTGGGTTTCCTCCGGGTGCTCCGGTTTCCTCCCACAGTCCAAAGATGGTGGTTTGGGTGGATTGGCCATGCTAAATTGCCCCTTAATATCCAAACATATGCTGGTTATGTGAGGTTACCAGGTTAGGACATAGGAGTGGGCCTACGTAGGATGCTCTTGCAGACGCTCGGGTGCAGACCCGGTGGGCCGAATGGCCTCCTTCTGCACTGTAGGGATTCTATGGACAGGACGCAGGGAGGGTGGGACCAGGGTCAGCTTCTTACAAAGGAGATGGTTCTCTGAATCCTGGCCAACTGCGATGAGGCCTGTGGGATCCAGAGGATAACAACACCTTCCTGCCTCGTGCCCCTTTTCACCTCTCAGTACATCCTCTTCCTGCTGTCTGACGTGATGAGCAAGGTGCAGGCGATGTGGCTGTGTAAATCTTGCTTTCCATCCAAACACCCCCCCCCCTTCACACACACACACACACACAACTTCCCTCCTGTTTTCCTGACACCAAAGCACAGCAGGAAGAGAGACTGTGTGAGAGCACTGTGCTGATGATGCAGCCCCGTCACTTGATCAGACACCAGCAGTCACCAGCTCAGACACTGCATGGCACGCGGTCTGGAGGAGTTGGGACCATGACATGGTATGACACGGGGCATGGGTGGGCGACAGCCAGGCCAGCGGTAAAGGATGACCCATTTGCCAGCCCAGCAGAGGGCCAAATGGCAGACGCGTCCTGCTGCAGTGGATTCCGATAAGGACTTTGAGGAGCTGGCATGCGGGAGTCAGCTGGTGGCTTGGCAGACTGCCAGGGCACCCTGGCAGTGCCACCTTGGCACCCTGGCAGTGCCAGGTTGGCACCCTGGCAGTGCCACCTTGGCACCCTGGCAGTGCCAGGTTGGCAGCCAGGTGACAATGTCAGGGTGCCAGGCTGGCATGACCAGGTGGCATCAGCAATGCCCAAGGCACCACCCTGCCTGGAGGATGACCACTGTAGCCATCTAAAATGGACACCAGTATACAAAATGGAGAACCGCAAGGAATACAGGGAAAAACAGCCATAGTAAGGACACACAGCTTGCAGAAGCATTTAGCATTTAGCACGTACAAAAACCGGTTTCAAGGCAATTGCAGAAACCCAGCCAAAGGTGCAAATAGGAAAACGATCTGCATACTAATGAGGTGATACCGGCCCAGTCCCAGGTACAATAGAAACATTTTAAGTATCAATCGACACTTTTCAATAGCTACCCAGCCAGGATGGCGCCAGAGAAACCAGAACAATGAGCCCTAGGAACCGCCCCAGCCATCAAGGAACGACCCTAGGATAGGGGGGTTCGAATGATATCGATTGGGAAAGACCCAATCAATCCCCAGCAGGTGAGAGAGCCCGCCCCAAGGGGCACGGACCTCTGGGGACCTATAAAAAGAAGGTCCCGCACGTGGTTCTGCCTGTTGCATCCGGACTCCGGCCTCCGACTCCAGCCTCCAGATCCTGTCTTTCATCACCGGCCGTTGAGCATCAACCATCTATCAGTAAGTGCCAAAACAACGATCGCTACGTGACCCAGGCATTGCTTATACTCTTGCCGACTTTAATAACCAGAAGTTGCAGACCAAGAACGGGACGAAGGCCTTGTCCCCTGACCTTGCCTGTTCCTTTCTAGATCAGTATTTAGTCGTTTAATAGTAGCAGTAAGTTAGTCTTTTAGCGTGTGCATGAGTATTTATTATATTTGTTATAATAAACACTAATTATTTGGACTTACTAATCGGTGTATAGATTTATTGCTTTGAACTTGACCTTGATAACTTGTGACGGTGTCTCTTACGGCACCTGGCGACTCCAGAGCATAGAAATAAGAAACAGAGCCAAACGAGTGTTAAGCACACTGCCTCTATTGGAGGAGTGTTAAACACACTAACTTAGAATGACCAACATTTAGTGGCAGACTCTGCCGGGACTCGATTAGAAGTGACACCCCCACTCCGAGAGAACCCAGAAATTTGAATTAGAAATCTAATTGGGAAAAAGGAAAAATCACAAGTGTTCAAGGAGTCCAAATCAATAACGATAATTCGGAAGTGTGTTTTGTGCATGCGTAACTAACAGGGTTGTAAGGTTAACCTGAGAGCTTTTTGTTGCGACAAACTGTCCGGAGTTTTTAAGCGGAACATAGCGAAAGCCTTACCCGTCTTTTAAAACATTACCACAACATCCCCTGTTCTAAATTAAGACAGAAGGAGGAAATGGCCATGCAGGCAATGGAACGCCTCATGAACCCAGAGCAGTTCTTGGTCGCAGCGACCAGCAGTAGCAGAGTAGGCCAGTGTCCCGTGTGGGAGCTGGAACTCCGCAAGTATCTAAAAGGGAAAGGATGGCCCCTTTGGAATGAGTTCTGTATGAATGAGGAGACAGGTCCCGGGAGTATAGGACATACTTGGTGGGAAAACCTCTCTCAAATTCATAAGAAAAATCTTAGTAAAGCACGCAAGCCGATGGCAATCGTGTCCTGTTTGGCACAATTGCGAGGCACAGAGGAGGTCGTTCGGACGCTCCGAGCAGAGTTAGAGGAACGAAACAGAATGAGTAAAGTGGATGTCAGGGACATCGAGAAGGAAAACCTGGAACTAAGAGGGAAGCTGGCAGAGAAGGGTAGAGAGGTGGATGATGCCAAGAGGGCACATCAGTTGTGTCTAGCCCATCTGAGCAGTTCCCAGACCCAATATGAAAAAGCCTATCAGGATGTGCAACGTGCAGTCCTGATACGAGAGGAATCAGAAAAGCAGGTAGAGGCATTGCAGAGGCAATGCTCGGACCTAAAAGCAGCTTTAAGAGCACTCCATGCTGCCACCACTGAGCAAAGACAGAGCACAGTGGACCACGCAAAATGCAGGAAACAGATTGCGGAGCTGCAATCGTTGCTTTCAGTGCAGAATGGGTTCCAAAGCACCTTTGGAACACAGTTAGATGAGGAGAATGCCACAGATTGGCAGGAATTGAGCGAGATAGCGCAGCGCTATGTTCAGGGAACATGTGCGCCAGCAGCGCAGCAGAAAAGGAAAGCACCCCAACCCCCCACAGATCAGATAGCACCCGCACCTATGAACCCAGTCAGCACGGTAGCATGGTGGTTAGCATAAATGCTTCACAGCTCCAGGGTCCCAGGTTCGATTCCCGGCTTGGGTCACTGTCTGTGCGGAGTCTGCACGTCCTCCCCGTGTGTGCGTGGGTTTCCTCCGGGTGCTCCGGTTTCCTCCCACAGTCCAAAGATGTGCGGGTTAGATGGATTGGCCATGCTAAATTGCCCGTAGTGTCCTGAAAAGTAAGGTTAAGGTTAAGGGGGGAGTTGTTGGGTTACGGGTATAGGGTGGATACGTGGGTTTGAGTAGGGTGATCATGGCTCGGCACAACATTGAGGGCCGAAGGGCCTGTTCTGTGCTGTACTGTTCTATGTTCTACCACCCAAAGAAAGGCAACCACAGACGGCGCACCCGAGATCACCTACACCACCCCCTTAACTGTAACGCAACTCAGGGACGCGTGTGAGAAAATCACTCCGTTTCTCCCCACCGCAGACCCCCACCAATTTTTCGCAAATGTTAAACAGCAGGCTACCATGTACGGCCTGGACGATGGAGAGCAGGTTATGCTCACGGTTCTGAGCTTAGACCCATCCATAGTAGTAGCCCTCCCCGACCCACAGAACGTTGGAGGAGGCACCCTCGAAGAGATGCATACCTCCATTTTAGATGCTATTGGGTATAACAGAGGAGACCCAGTCGAAGGCCTAAATAGATGTAGGCAAAAGAGGACAGAGCATCCCACAGCATTCGCAGGAAGGCTGTAGATCCGTTTCACTGCAGTTTTTGGCGAATTAAACCGAGCGCATTTAAACCGAGACAACATGGTTAAATGGACGCGCATCATAATCTCCCATGCCACAGATGCAGGACAGAGTGCTTGCAATAGTTACGACCCCTCAGAGGAGGCCCATAATGAGAAATAGGTTCTGAAAAGATTGTCCCGCGCTTGGGAACAATCGGTTCAGGACAAAGTTAAGGTAAAGACCCCAGAGGAAGCTCAGGCTGCAGCGGATATTCAGGCAGTGAGAGCTCATCAAAACCCCGCATGGATAAACGAAGGGAAGAACAGCCCTCCACAGAAGTCGCAGGAATGCTACAACTGTGGTCAGTTAGGCCATTTTGCAAAAGAATGCAACGCCCCACAGAAATCTCAGAGAGGCCAGCAGACAGGCACTCTGAACAGGAACAAAGCGAAGCCTATCCATAGTATAGGGATACAGTCAGGTCAGACCAATGTGGACGGAACGGACTGACGGTGTTCGGGCTCCCCCACTTGGGTCTGTGACACCCTCTGGGACCGATCCTGAAGGCCGGTGGTCACAGCAAAGATTAGAGGGAAGCCCATAGAATTACTTTGGGACACAGGAGGGTCCCGCACAACAATTAATTCCACCATTACAGCACAGGCAGACACGTGGCCGACCACATCCACAATTACACTCAGCGGATTTACAGGTCACTCGCAGCAGGGACACATTACAGCCCCTGTGCCCATCCAACTAGGGAATATCTCCACCAGACACCCCATTGTTTTAGTTAATCTGCCCCGCACAGCAGAACACATACTGGGTATTGATTTTCTGAATGCCCATAGCCTGTCGTTCGATCCAGTAAACCAGTGTGTCTGGAGAATGGCAAAATCGGACAGAGCACCCGCTACTCTCACAGTAGGAGAGTATGCAAATAGGATTAGCGCAGTAGGCGACTATTGTTTCGACTTGACCACGCTTAGTACAGACAGACAAGTTAGGGCAGTTCTAAACCGACACAGGACAGCATTTGCCAGTCACCGGCACGACTGCGGCAGAATGACTGGACAAGTACAAGTTACCGGACCTGACCCAAGACCACAGAGACAGTACAGATTTCCCCTAGAAGCAGAGGGAGAAATTGGAAAGGTAATAGACAGCTTATTGGAGCAGGGGGTACTTAGGACAGTAGCCTCGACTAATAATGCCCCTATTTGGCCAGTGAGAAAGCCCGACGGATCATGGCGTCTGACCATAGATTATCGGGAACTCAACAAAGTAACCCCAGCAGTAGCCCCCACGGTAGCAACAAGTCCCGAGACCATGCTCAAACAGGGACACCACTCAAAATTCTTCACAGTTTTGGATATTAGCAATGGCTTCTGGTCAATCCCATTGGCAAAGGCGTGCCAGTACAAATTTGCCTTCACATTTAAAGGACAGCAGTATACGTGGACATGCCTCCCACAAGGGTTCCACTTTTCCCCCTCCATTTTCCACCGACAGCTAGCAAATGGATTAGCCAAATTTTCCCGACCCGAATGTCTGGTACAGTAGGTGGATGACCTATTACTGCAGACAGACACCAAGGCAGAGCACATCACGCTTCTGGCCGAGCTCCTGGAAATTTTACAAGAAATCGGATGTAAAGTTAACCCCAGAAAGGCCCAGATATTAGAAAACAAAGTGATGTATTTGGGTACAGTCATCACACACGGCAAACGCGAGATCGAATTCAAAAGAATTGAATCGATTGTCAAATTGCCCCTTCCCCAGAATGTTTCCGCCCTCCGGTCGTTTTTAGGACTGGTTGGTTACTGTCGGAACCACATCGACGGATTCGCGACAAAGGCAGCCCCACTCTCAGACCTCCTTAAGAAAGGAGCCCCATGGGAATGGCTTCCGCAGCATACAGAGGCTGTGGAAGAGTTAAAAAAGGCCCTTAGCGCAGCACCCGCGCTACAAGTTCCAGACCCGCTCTCCCCCTATGCAATTGAGGTAGCGAGCACAGATCTGACCCTCTCGGCCGTGCTCCTCCAGGAATGGCACGAGCAGCTATGTGGCTTATGCTTCAAGACTTTTAGACCCCGTAGAGCAAGGATTTTCAACCTGCGAGAGGCACCTACTAGCAGTTTTCTGGGCAGTTCAGTACTTCGCGTACATTACCGGACTCAATCCCATCACCATTTTGACCGAGCACGCCCCCACACAGTTAATTTTAGACGGTTGACTGAAGGACGGTTCAGTGAGCCAGATAAGAGCAGCTACAAGGACGGGACATAACAGTTAAACGGACCAGGACACACACATTTTTAGCAGACAACCTCCAGTATCCAGGACAACCCCATGAATGTGAGATTGTAGCCCCCCTACGCAACACAGGACCCTTCATAGCAAAGACACCCCCCAGGAAGATAGGAAATTCAAGCCAGAGCCCCCGGCACACAGGCACGTGTGCCCCATTGAAAATATATGTGGACGGTTCATCCACAGTTTTAGATGGAGAACGCATCACTGGATGCGGGATCTATGTTGAGGATGCGCAGGGTCGCGGACTAGAAGAAAGCGCATTAAAATTACCAGGTCACTTAGGCGCGCAGGCAGCAGAGCTCGCGGCCATTGCTTATATAGTGGACCACCCAGATTCGTTCCCCAGCCCAGCAGACATATATTCGGACAGCTTATATGTCTGTAACAGCCTGACCGATTTTCTACCCCTGTGGAGGACGAGAGGTTTTGTCTCCGTAGACGGGAAGCCCCTTCCATCAGCCCCAGTACTCCGCCATATCCTAGACAAAGCAAAGGATAGGACTTTTGGCATAATTAAAGTTAGGAGTCACCATAGGTCATCCCCCCCTGGAAATGTAAAAGCCGACGCACTGGCAAAAGCAGGTTCCAGGCGAGGTCACCTTTGGACACCCCCAGCTAGCGCACCAGCTAGCACCCCTGTGAGTGCAGTTCAGGTCTCACAGACAGATATTAAAGATTTAGTTGAGGCACAGAAACAGGACGGAAATCTCAGGGAGATTTTTAAAGGAAATTTTGTGGCCCAATACGATAGGTTCAGACACGCTTTGACCACACATGAGGGTGTGATCATTAAGGACAAATTGTATGTGGTTCCAGAGCAGGATAGGAATCAAATGATTGCCTTATTCCATGACAGTCATGGACACCAAGGGATCGACCTGACCACAAGACACCTCAGACAACTCTGTTGGTGGCCAAATTTAAGAAACGATGTGACCCACTACATAGAGAATTGTCTAATTTGTGCACAAAATAACCAGGAGAGTTATTCAAAGAAGGCACACCTTAGCCACACTCGCCCAGTTAATGGCCCCTGGACAAACCTCCAGATTGATTTTATAGGACCATTGCCCCCTTGCAGGAATGGCTATAAATATGTTCTGGTGGTCATAGATACCTTTACCAAATGGGTAGAGGCATTCCCTTCACGCACCAACACAGCAAAGACAGCTGCAAAGATCCTGACCCACCACATCTTTACGAGATGGGGTCTCCCCAGACGTATAGAGTCAGATCAGGGATCTCACTTTACAGGACGGGTCATGAAGAACGTCCTGACCATATTCGGCATCAAACAAAATTTCCACATTGCGTATCACCCCTAGTCAAGCGGGATAGTAGAACGCATGAATCGGACCCTAAAATCGACCCTTAGGAAGATGGTACAGGAGAACAATTCGACTTGGGATTCAGTGCTCCCATTCGCACTAATGTTCATCCGCAACATGGTTTCATCATCCACAGGATTCACCCCACACACACTCATGACCGGACGCCCTATGAAAGGTACAGAATTCCTTTTAGGACTGGACATGACTAGCCCCGAAGTGACGGCCCTCACACATGAGAAGGTAGTCAAAGAATTAGTGGAAACTGTGAGGTCTGCACAGTTAGCAGTCGCAGTCACCCTTGGTAAACGACGAAAGCAGAGCACAGCTTGTTTTCACAAGAATGTACACCCCACAGAATTTCAGGTTGGGCAACAGGTTATGTTATCTGTTTACAACCCCAGCACGTTTTTGGCTCCTAAATTTTCCGGCCCGTATTCAATTTCGGACAAAATCAGCCCCTCCGTTTACAGAATAAAATACCCCAACGGTAAGACTGCGTGGTTTCATATCAACCAATTAAAGGCTTATGGAACACAGTCTAACCACACAAACCATGTCCTACTGGACGCAGCAGAACATCTCGCTCCGCCCACGAGAGACACATTTCCACCCTCCCCCTCACAGACCAGTTCCTCATCGGACTCGCCCTCGACTCCGCCCTCTGACTCCAGACCACGCCCCGGAATGGCCACAAGCTGCCACAGCAGAGACAGCGACACCGACTGTGACAATGAGGACAGCCACAGCACCCCACCCTACAGCCCCCACTTTAGCGACTACGACACCGACTCCAGTGACCCCATGGAGGTCACCTACATTAAATATCCAAACCCACACCCAAACCCACCACCCGACCCCGACGATACCGACTATGCCCCTTCAAATTTAGACACCACGATTTGGCACAGGGACAATTCATGGCGACTTGTCCGTAACGACGAGAGTGACCCCTGGTCACATAATACACAGATTGCATGCCTGATCCATACGAGAGTATGGGATCCGGGAGAAGAGGAAGACGTGATGTCTGACTCCCGATACGGCAACCCCTTTGTGACCCTGTTCACAGAGAAAGAGGAGAAGTGAGGTGTCCAGATGATGTAACAGAGGCACCGCTTGAGGGAAGCGATATCCTTTCTGATGGAACCTGCACGTTTGTTTTTTTTTATATATTAAGGGTTTGATTGGAGATCAGATCACAGTCTTTTCTGCTGTAAAGCTTGTGACCGCCTCGCACGCACGTTAGCTTGTCCGCAGATACCTCTGAGAACTTCAGTTAAGTATCCTCTGGTGAACCGACACGGTTCACAACTTGTCCCCTGTTTTCAGATGTTGGAGCATCTTGGCTCCTCCATTGTTTTTTCAGGTGCCCCTCTATTCTGGGAATAGAGGCTGCAATCCCACGATGAATACATTCATAACCGTTAATTTCAGGTTGCTCACGCAGTCGAGAAACGGCATTGAGGACCCGCCCTGTCTGAGAACCCCTTTTGGTCAACTAAGCTCGGGTACGGCACAGCACGCCTTACCCGGGGATCCCATACAAATCTTATCCGTACCGGCCCATACGCAACTCATTCGACCTTTTCGTTCAAAATTTGGTTTCATTTTTCTTTAGGTAGCCCTTCAGCAGCCATCCCACATGCTATTTACATACAGGAACATTCGGATGGTAAATCGCAAAGCCTGCGAGACGGCTCGCAGTGGTAAAGTTGTTAGGTGTATATCTGGTCCTAAATACGTATCTGAAAAAACCTCTCGCTCTCACTCTCTCTCTCTCACTCTCTCCCCTTCTTTCAAACTCTCTCTCTCACTCACTCCCCTCCTTTTGAACTCTCCCTCTCACCCTCTCCCCTCCTTTTGACCGCGCTCTCTCAATCTCTCCCCTCCTTTCAACTGCTCTCTCTCTCACTCTCTCCCATCCTTTCGAACTTTTTCACTCTCTAACCGTCTCCCCTCCTTGAAGGTAATCTTCCAAACGAGCTTCTTTGACCAGACGTTTGGTCATCTTTCTTGGTGTTAGATTCAGTAAGGTTATGCCCTTCTGTGACGCACCTTGGGGCATCTTTACTGTGTTAAAGGTGCTATATAAATGCACATTGTGGTTTTAGTTATATAAGTGATTTGGGATCAGAAACCCAGTGTTGACACTTCAATGCCAAAACTGAAACATGAATACATTGCACATGGTCTGTGAGAATTGAATAACACCCGGGGAAATAAAATGCTGGAGGTATTTTAGTCAGGGAAAATATAAAAAGTACATTCCTGGCATATGGCAAAGTCGTACAAGGAAGCTGAAAGCTAAGTTACAGGAGTGATAAATACTTCAAACGAATGTTAGTCAGTGATTAACAGAGTCAAAAGAATGACAAAGCACAACGTCAACAGCAGAGTGGTACAGTCCATTAACTACGTCCTTGAATACTGTTACAAGCTCTGGTCGCCAAGGAACAAGAGAGAAATATCCACGTTCTGTGGCAGAGCAACGTGAAACCTTGAACCTGATCGGCTGTCTCAATTCTGCAGATAACTGGGAGGAAGCTGAGGCTCGTTAGCCTGGAAGTGAGGCGACTTTGAGGACGGTGAATTCATACAGGGAGGCACGAGACGTTTAAATTGGAGAAAGGTAAAAAAAAAGATACACTTCTCGTATCAGCGTTGAACGGTGGAGTGAGCAGCAGAGTGTAGCTTTGAGTTGTAGGCCTGATATCAGGGAATTAATCTTTGCAAAGTAAGTATGGAATCGACTTTAGATAAAGGAGTGCGAACGAAAGCCTGGAATCATGTAAGGAGCGACAGTAGCAATGTCCCTCTGGTTGATGGCAGCACAGTGGTTAGCACTCTTGCTTCACTGCGGCAGGGACGCAGGTTTGATTCCCGGCTTGGGTCACTGTCTGTACGGAGTCTGCACGTTCTCCCCGTGTCTGATCATTGAACATAGAGTGCAGAAGGAGGCCATTCAGCCCATCGAGTCTGCACCGACCCACTTAAGCCCTCCCTTCCACCCTATCCCCATAACCCAATAACCCCATCTAACCTTTTTGGTCACCTAAGGGCAATTTATCATGGCCAATCCACCTAACCTGCACGTCTTTGGACTGTGGGAGGAAATCTGGAGCACCCGGAGGAAACCCACGCAGACACGGGGAGGACGTGCAGACTCCGTACAGACAGTAACCCAGCGGGGAATCGAACCTGGGACCCTGGCGCAGTGAAGCCACAGTGCTATTCACTTGTGCTACCCGTCTGGGTGGGTTTCCTCCGGGTGCTCCGGACTCCTCCCACAAGTCCCGAAAGATGTGCTTGTTGGGTGAATTGGACATTCTGAATGCTCCCTCTGTTCACCCGAACAGGGGCCGGAATGTGGCGACCAGGGGATTTTCACAGTAACTTCATTGCAGTGTTAATGCAATCCTACTTGTGACAATAATAAAGATTATAGATGGATGAATTAAAATGTGCTAAGTGACCTGTCTCATTGTTAACTATCCCGTGAGACGTAAACTGCAAAGTTTTTCGATGGGACTGAAGCAGTGAATCCCCCGTCTCCAGAGCAATGGCTTTTGCAATTACGCAACTTGGCGATACTAGTTCACTTAAACACACGGATAATTTCCTGTTCCTCAGGAAGATAGCTTTATTAACACCCTCTGTACAGCAATCACAGGAGAGGAGGAGAAGAGGAATACAAAAACTGAGGAACCATGTGCCAAATTCAGTCAAAATACAGTTGGTTAAAACTGACCTGAAACTAGAGGTATTAGGAAAGAGAAACATTGAGCCATCTCTACAAGTTAAAAGCTGCTTTGGAGAATTCTGGAGAGTAAAGGTACTATATGGTATAAATTTGAGGAAGTATGAATGAAACATTATGGGCGATTTGTAAAAAACATTTGCTGTTTCACTTTCAATGCTGATTTAAGTGGTTTTCATTTCCAATTTTCACATTTGTCTTTCTTGGCTATCCCTTGATATGAAGATATCCGTTTTAATACAGGAAACGGGGGTTAGGAGAGAGAGAGAACAAGGATGGATTTGGAGCCTAGTTTATTTGTTAAAGAAGAGAAAGACAATGGAAAAACAGCCAAGCACAGGAATAAAACAAATGGCACGTCACCAGCGTTGAATATTTTCAGAAGGGCGCAGTGTAAATGTACAATCTCAGGAAAAATAACTTCTTTGTATAGCTTTTATAAAAACAAACGGGAACAACAAGCACGTTCTGTTTTGGAGCAAGTTCCTCTTTTTTACATACGACAACATAAAATTACAAAGGGCTATTGATAAATTAGGTGAATGGGCAAAATCTGTGGTCGAAACTGGAAGCAAGTGAGCGGTTATCCATTATGGAGCAATAAAGGATATATCAGGGTACGTTCTAGATGGTATGAGGCTAAATTCAGTGGATTTCCAAAGAGTGATGGGACCACAACTTTTTACAATATACTGTAATGATCTGGAAGAAGGAACTGAAGGCACTGTTGCTAAGTTTGCAGCTGATACAAAGATCTGTAGAGGGCCAGGTTGTATTGAGGAAGCAAGGGGACTGCAGAAGGACTTGGACAAGCCAGGAGAGTGGGCAATGAAGTGGCAAATGAAATACAATGTGGAAAAGTGTGAGGTTATGCACTTTGGAAGGAGGAATTTAGGCATAGACTATTTTGTCACTGGGGAAATGCTTCGGAAAGCAGAAGCACAAAGGGACTCGCGAGTCCTTGTTCACAATTCTCTTAAGGTTAATGTGCAGGTTCAGTCGGCAGTTAAGAAGGCAAATTCAATGTTAGCATTCACGTCAAGAGGGCTAGAATACAAGAGCAGGGATGAACTTCTGAGGCTGTATAAGGCTCTGGTCAGACCCCATTTGGAGTATTGGGAGCAGTTTTGTGCCCCGTATCTAAGGAAGGATGTGCTGGCTTTGGAAAGGGTCCAGAGGAGGTTCACAAGAATGAGGAATGAAGAACTTGTTATATGAGGAATGTTTGAGGACTCTGGGTCTGTACTCGTTGGAGTTTAGAAGGATGAGAGGGGATCTTATTGAAACTTACAAGATACTGCGAGGCCTGGATAGAGTGGACATGGAGAGGATGTTTCCACTTGTAGGAAAAACTAGAACTAGAGGACACCATCTCAGACTAAAGGGACGATCCTTTAAAACAGAGATGAGACGGAATTTCTTCAGCCAGAGGGTGGTGAATCTGTGGAACTCTTTGCCGCAGAAGGCTGTGGCCAATTCACTGAGTGTCTTTAAGACAGAGATAGATAGGTTCTTGATTAATAATGGGATATGGGGTAATAGGGAGAAGGCAGGAAAATGGGGATGAGAAAATATCAGCCAAGATTGAATGGCGGAGCAGACTCGATGGGCCGAGTGGCCTAATTCTGCTCCTATGTCTTAGGGAGACCCGGGGTTTCAGGTGCATAGATTTCTAAAATGGCACAAACAAGTACAGGCTGGAATCAAGAAGGCTATTGGTACGCTGGCCTTTCTATCCAGAGGACTGGAGTACATGGACACAAGAGGTTATGCTGCAGCTATACAAAACCCTGGTTAGACCCCATTTGGAGTCGCGGTGCGTAGTTCTGGGAGCCACACTGTAGGAAGGATATTTTGGCCTTGCAGGGAGGGCAAAGTAGGTTGGCAAGAATGACACCTGGACGACAGGGATTGAGTTATGTGGTGGGATTATGAAAATTAGACCAGCATTCTCTCGGTTTTAGAAGATGTCATAATATACACCAGTATATCATGGTGCAGACACACACACTGATGGAGACACAGCAGGACCAATCAACATGCACAACACCGCAGCCAATCACCAGTTAGAGCACACTCACTATAAAGACAGAGGGCATCGGTTTTCCCGCTGATTCGGGATGCAGCCTCTCAGCTGCATCCCGGTGTTGTAAGACTTCTTACTGTGCCTCTCAGAAGGACAGAGCTTACAGCTTACAGCACAGATCTTCACCATGTGCTGAGTGCATAGACTGGTTAGGATAGGCATAGGTCTTTAGTTTAATCTAACATCGTGTTAACCCACAGTGAAAGCATGTTCAACAGTTTCTAGCTTAATAAAATAGTGTACTATTTTAAGTGTTAGTAGTCTATGTATTCCACAGATCCAGAAGATTAAGGCGTGATCAGGTCAAGTCTTCAAGATTGTGACAGAAGAAGACAGGGATGGGGGGTGATTGTCTGCCTCCCGAGCCGCTTGTTTGCCGGCGGTGAGCTCTCGCTGGCAGTGGGATTCTCCTTTCCCGCAGCCGGCCAATGGGATTTCCCATTGTAGCCACCCCCACGCTGCTGGGAAACCCGGGGACCGGAGTGCGCTGCCAGCAGACAATTCACCTCAGGGTAGGTAAAGATAAAGGGCGGGATTCTGTGATCCTGAGGCTAAGTGTTGATGCCGTCGGAAATGTCGTTGTGTTTCTCGACGGTGTCAACACGGCCTCAGGATCAGCAATTCTGGCCCCTACAGGGGACCTGCACGGCACTGGAGCGATCCCCATCCTCCAGCTGCTGATCCTGGCATGAACTGAGCGCAGTGGCACCGGCGCCAACGCGTGCATGTGCAGTGGCTCCCTGCTCTGCCCCGGCCCCGACGCAACATGGCGCAGGGCTACATGGGCCGGCACGGAAGAAAGGAGACCCCCAGCCAGCAAGGCCGGCCCGCCGAACGGTGGGCCCCGATCGCGGGCCAGGCCACATCAGAGCCCCCCCCCCCCCCAAGGCCGCCCACGGACCCTTCCACACCGAGGTCCGCTGACTGAGAGCAGGTGTGAACGGCGCCGGAGTGACTCGGGTTTTTTACGACGGCCGCTCGGACTATCCTGGGCCAAGAATCGGTGGGGGGGGGGGGGTGGCACATAGAGCGGCCCCCAACCGGCGCCGCATCAACCACGCCGGAGCCAATGGCGCTGATTCTCCGCTCTGCATGCTGGCTTCGGGGCGGCGTTACTCGATTCCTGCCGGTCGTGGGGATTCCCCGTCCCGGACCCGGGCTGAGAGAATCCCGCCCAAACTGTTTTCACAGGTTGTAGGTTCTACAACCGGGGGCATCGTCTAAAAATTAGGTCAAGGCCATTAAAGAGAGCCGATAGGAAGCACTTCTACACACAGAGGGTGGTAGAAGATCATTTGAAAGGGCTTTAGTTCAGACATTATCCGGGCGGCACGATGGCGCAGTGGGTTAGCACTGCTGCCTCACGCCGCCGAGGTCCCAGGTTCAATCCCGGCTCTGGGCCACTGCCCATGAGGAGTTTGCACATTCTCCCCGTGTCTGCGTGGGTTTCACCCCCACAACCCAAAGATGTGCTGGGTAGGTGGATTGGCCACACTAAATGGAGGCACTGGTGGGGATTCCGCACTTTCCAGTGATGGGAGATGGCTCAAGGCGCCGACATTTGATACACACACTCTCCCCACCACCCCCCTCCATTTTGTTTGCTTTGAAGAAATTTCGTAGGCCTTCATGGAATGATAACGATGCTGCCGATGACCCTGACTCCAGTTTCTAACTGGTCAGCCCATAGAATTCGCAAGCTCCGGCCCAATTGGCTGAATGGGTCACATGACCATCCGCGAACCCGCCCCTTTAAGGGGCAAGTGACCGCACATATGCAGTGCCTGGATCTTTGGGCTGGATATTACAGTTTTTGTCAAGGTGAGAGGGACAGGACTGAAATTAAGTGTTCAGTTTGCTGCTGATCCTTCCATCTCAGTGCAGCAAGTCAAGCGTTTAATGGCCAATTAGCACCTTGAAAGGAGATACGTGAAGTTGGTCATATCCATCAATTTGAATGCCCCCTCTGCCCTCCGACTCTGATTGTTACTAATGACAGGCTCAAAGCAGGAAACACACAGATTGATGCTGTGACAGTGACCATCAGAGGGTGGCATGGTGGCACAGTGGTTAGCACTGCTGCTTCACAGCTCCAGGGTCCCGGGTTCAATTCCGGCCTCGGGCGAGTGACTGTGTGGAGTTTGTAGGTTCTCCCCGTGTCTGCGTGCGTTTCCTCCGGGCGCTCCGGTTTCTTCCCACAGTCCAAAGATGCGCAGGTTAGGCGGATCGGTCATGCTAAATTGCCCCATAGTGTCCAAAAAGTGAGGTGAGGTTACAGGGTAAAGGCGGAGGCGTGGATGGGGTTCTCCTTCGGAGGGTCTGTGCAGATGTGATGGGCTGAATGGCCTCCTTCTGCACTGTAGGGATTCTATGATTCTATGACGTGTAGTTATGATCCCTAGCTTCCACTCTTGTCGTGCATCCTCATACCTGATGTAAGGTGCTCCCAAACTTCATCCAGTGCAGTGTCCGGGAATTCCAGACAATAGCATAAAATCACAAACAATTGGGCCTCTAACAAGCTCAATAGCTGATTAATTGGTAATTCCATAATGGTGACCAGGCTTCCAATTTCCCCCACTCACTTGCCTCGCTTAACGTAGGAAACTAGTGTGATGATACAGAATGCCAACCCATGACATTACGCTGTAATGGGGGCTGACAGGCATCCACCCATCCCGAGGCCATTAAATCCACCCCGTACATGTTTAATTATGTCCTCCTCACAAGATACTTTTGTCTAAACTTATCCTAACTATGTTTGAATCATAGAATTTACAGTGCAGAAGGAGGCCATTCGGCCCATCGAGTCTGGACTGGCTCTTGGAAAGAGCACCCTACTTGAGCCCACACCTGCACCCTATCCCCGTAACCTCACCTGGATACTAAGGGGCAATTTAGCACGGCCAACCCACCTAACAGCACGTCTTTGGACTGTGGGAGGAAACCGGAGCACCCGGAGGAAACCCACGCAGACACGGTGAGAACGTGCAGACTCCACACAGACAGCTACCCAAGCCGGGAATCGAGCCTGGGACCCTGGAGCTGTGAAGCAACAGTGTTAAACACTGCGCTGCCCGTATAATCTCCCATCAATGAGTCTGCACAATGTTTACTGAATAATGATAAATTGTTGGTATCTGTAATAACCTTCCGCTTAAACTTTTGCACCAAGTTTATAACTCAAGCTCAGTTACATTAACTAGGAAGAGGATATTAATGTTTGTATCACACGTATACAATATTTGGATATAGGTAAGTGTCTGAGTGAATTAGTCAATAGTAACATGACAGACAAAGTTTGTTCGGCCCATTGTGTTCATGGTGGTTACTCACTGAGACCCACTCCCCTCCCTGACTGAAAATGTGTCCTTGCCTCACGGCGCCGAGGTCCCAGGTTCGAATCCCGGCTCTGGGTCACTGCCCGTGTGGAGTTTGCACATTCTCCCCGTGTCTGCGTGGGTCTTGCCCCCACAACCCAAAGATGTGCAGGTTAAGCAGGTTTAGCAGGCCACGCTAAAAGAAAGAATTGGGAGCTTCAAATTTATTTTTTAAAAATGTTTCCTCCTTGGATGCTTGCTTTTTTGATGTGGAGATGCCGGCGTTGGACTGGGGTGGTCACAGTAAGAAATCTTACAACACCAGGTTAAAGTCCAACAGGTTTAGTTGGAATCACTAGCTTTCGGAGCACTGCTCCTTCCTCAGGTGAGATTCGGGTCCCTGGGGTCAGGAATCAAGTTGGGTGCACTGGTGGTATCTACCAGCCTGGTCCCTGCGTGGTGCACTGGGGTGGGCCTAGGATTTAGGCCCTTAGGGGAGTTGCCCCCAAGTCCCTTCCGAGGCCACTCTCCCCCCTCCACACACAATGCACTACCTGCCCACCCCTCCTCTACCACACCCACCCTCCACCCACGCCCCTTAATAGGAAGACAGGGACAGAGACCCCATGATAGGGAGACCCCCTCCCCCAGGACCCTATGGATAGGCAGAGTCCCCAGGACCCCATGAATAGGGAGACCCCTCCCCCAGCGACCCCATGAATAGGGGGATGCCCCCAGGGCTCCTATGAATAGGAAGATCTCCTTAACTGAAGGAACTCCTCATAGCGACTACTTAACTACAGGGACCCACCACAGAGACCCCCTGACTAAAAGGACCCCCCAAAGGGACGCTCTGACTGAAGCACCCCACTGGGACCCACTGACTAGAGGGACCCCCCACAGACCCTCTTCCGAGAAAAAGAGTCCCTGTCCGGAAGCTAGAGAGCAATTCAGACAGGGCCAGTGAAAATAAATTACAGCTGTAACACTTACCTGGAGGCTCCACGTATCCATTCCTGGAAGGAGAACAGCTGACACCTATGCTTCAACCCCACAGATCCATTAGCTGGCCATTCATAGCTTTCTGGTATAGAATCATCGAATCCCTACAGCATAGAAGGAGGCCATTTGGCCCACCGAGTTTGCACCAACCCTTTGGAAGAGCACCCTAACTAGGCTCACGCCCCCCCCCCCCATCGTATCCCCATGACCCAGTAACCCCACCTAACCTTTTAGATACTAAGGGAGAATTTAGCATCACCAATCCACCTAACCTAAGACCATAAGACATAGGAGCAGAATTGGGCCACTCGGCCCACCGAGTGAGCTCTGCCATTCAATCACGGCTGATATTTTACTCATCCCCATTCTCCTACCTGCTCCCCATAACCCCTGATCCCCTCATTAATCACATCTTTGGATTGTGGGAGGAAACCGGAGTACTCGGAGGAAACACAATACGCTTCCAAAGACCAGCTGCAAGCTTGATTCGTTCATCTCCCTCCCTGGATCTGTGACACAAAGTGGTGGAAGCCCCAATGTTTGCAAACATTGACCACATCAAAGAGAGGTAAATGCATTGCAATCACACGCTTCAGTTATTGGAATGCACATAGTGCTTTGAAAGCACTATTCCTCGCCTTGCGTAAATTTGCATGGGATACGAAATTGAATCCCGCTTTGCGTTCCCAGGCGGGATGGTAAAACGGGTGCAATTCTCCTCCGGCGGGAGAACATAGTCTCGCAAACGGAGAATCCACCCCCTTGTGTTGACCATTTTGGCCACAAATCGGCACCGTCGAGGTGGCTGACCCTCCAGTCTCCGACCGACCCCATTCTCCAGGACAACGGTAACGCAGTCATGGCTGCTGTTTGTCTTCAGGTTTTGCATTCCGCAGTCAGTTACTATCTCCGAATAGCACACAGTGTCACACTGCCACCAATATGGCCCAATCAGTGGCATTGCATATTAAAACAGCATTGAGTCAATGATGCAGATGTGGCACGCGGTCAGGACCATGGAAACCATCGAGGTGCCTCACCTTCAACCCTAAATTGAAAATCCTGCCCGTGTTTCTCTGTCCATTGCTAATTTCAAAGGCGATGCAAACAAGATACGTTTTTTTTTAAATTTAGAGTATCCAATTAATGTTTTCAAATTAAGGGGCAATTTGGCGTGGCCAATCCACCTACTCCGCCCATCTTTGGGTTGTGTGGGGGCGAAACCCATGCAAACACGGGGAGAATGTGCAAACTCCACACGGACAGTGACCCAGAGCCGGGATCGAACCTGGGACCTCGGCGAAGTGAGGCAGCTGTGCGACCACTGCGCTGCCCTTCAAACAAGATACTTTTTACTACCAGCCTGTTGCAGCGATATAGCCTTCTCCCCTCATTACCTCAGCAATGTGGGTTGTAATTACTTACTCAATATTTACCCTTCAAAGGTTGCTTCATGCATGTTGTTTGACGTTTGAATAAAACAATTCAATAAGGAATTTAAATCAGCAACTTCCTTCTTCCCAACCCGAGAAATTCTGGTAATATCTAGAACAAAGCATTGCATGAATAAATCAGGGTAATACTGTGCACAGGTGAAACTCTGTTCCCTTTGTTTGTTACGTTGCTTGTCAGACTAGCTCAGTTGGCTGGGCAGCTGGTTCGTGATGCAGAGTGCTGCCAACAGCCCAGAGTTTAATTCCCGTACCGGCTGAGGTTATTCAATGAATCAGCTTTCCCCTCGCCTGAGGTGTGGTGATCCTCCAGTTAAACCACCACCAGCCAGTCCCTTTGAGGGGGAGAGAGCAGCCTATGGTCATCTGGGACTATGGCCACTTCACTTTAACTTTGCCAGCGTCAACATTTATCCAGGGACCAATCACCAGTTCTGTTGGTGGCAAGTTGACATAGAACATACAATGCAGAAGGGGGCCATTCGGCCCATCGAGTCTGCAACGACCCACTTAAGCCCTCACTTCCACCCTATCCCCGTAACCCAATAACCCCTCCTAACCTTTTTTTTGGACACTAACGGCAATTTTGCATGACCAACCCACCTAACCTGCGCGTCTTTGGCCTTTAGAATCATAGAATCATAGAATTTACAGTGCAGAAGGAGGCCATTCGGCCCATCGAGCCTGCACCAGCTCTTGGAAAGAGCACCCTACCCAAGCCCACAACTCCACCTTATCCCCATAACCCAGTAACCCCACCCAACACTAAGGGCAATTTTGGACACAAAAGGCAATTTATCACGGCCAATCCACCTAACCTGCACATCTTTGGACTGTGGGAGGAAACCGGAGCACCCGGAGGAAACCCACGCAGACACGGGGAGAACGTGCAGACTCCGCACAGAGAGTGACCCAAGCCGGGAATCGAACCTGGGACCCTGGAGCTGTGAAGCAATTGTGCTAACCACTGTGCTACCTTGCTGCCCCCAAAGCCATAGTGCTAGCCACTTGCGCTACCGTGCTGCCCAATCTCATGGGGATCGGGAAACAAATAGAAGAGTCACTGATCTGTAATCGACAAATGGTACAGTGTGAGAGCTTCTCATGACCTCAGATTCGCCTCATGGTGCTTCACAACCAATGTAATATTTTTCAAGTGTGCAAAGCCTTTTCTCAGGGGGTTTTCAAACTCAGTGTCACGACGCATGGGCCGGTGTCGGGGTGATCAGTCGTGGCGTTCCCGATCGCAGGAGATGCGCCCAAGAACTGTGACCAGCTTTTGGGTTGATAATGCCGCCTGCAGCTGTCAGCAGCCTCAAGTCAGATCCGTCTCATTGTTCTGCTGACCAATAGGAGGAGGCCGGGGGCAGTTCCTCCTTTACCAGCTGCTGCCCACTGAACTGACGTACACGTCCAAAGATGTGCAGGTGAGGTGGATTGGCCATCCTAAATTCCCAACGATTACCTTCTGCAAAAAGCAAATGCATTTTCTGACATCTGAAATATAATAACGCCCCCATAGGTTTATGAGAAGTGAAATTAAATCATTGGCAATTTGAAAGCTAGCTGGAGAGAAGATGACATCTTTATCACTTCAACGGTGAAGGTTCTGATTTGGATCATGCTCTGCAGTCGAAATCTGATGAAATATTGGCAGGTTAATCTTTAACATTCTGCCACGTTGAGGTCAAACCAGCTGTATTTGCAACCTTCCGTATGAGCACAGTGGTTAGCACTGTTGCTTCACAGCTCCAGGGTCCCATGTTTCACTCCCGGCTTGGGTCACTGTCTGTGCGGAGTCTGCACGTTCTCCCCAGGTCTGCGTGGGTTTCCTCCGGGTGCTCTGGTTTCCTCCCACAAGCCCCGAAAGACGTGCTTGTTAGGTGAATTGGACATTCTGAATTCTCCCTCTGTGCACCCGAACAGGTGCCGGAATGTGGCTACTAGGGGATTTAGAAGGACAAGAGCAGCAGATACCTGGGAGCCCCACCACCTTCAAAGTCACTCACCGCCCTGACTTCAGACGTACTCGTATAATCTCACTCGGATTTATAAAATGAGTTTTCTATTTCTACAAATCACAGAATTGTTACAGTGCAGAAAGAGGCCATTTGGCCCATCGTGCCTGTACCGGCTCTCCAAGCGAGCATCACAACTGAGTGCCGCTCCCCTGCCTTTTCTCCATACCCCTGCACATGTAATCATCTAACAGCCACATGGATGCCTCGGCTGAACCTGCCTCCACCACACTTCCAGGCTGTGCATTCCCGACCAGAACCACTTGTTCTGCGAGAAATGTTTCATCTCGTATCACATCAGCTTGTATTGCCAATCATTTAGAATCTGCACCCCCTCGTTCTCGATCGGTTTTACGAGCGGGAAATGTTTCTCCCGATCTACTACGTCCAGCCCCCTCATGACTTTTAACACGTCTGTCAAAATAATTGCTTGAGAAAATGAACCAAGCTTGTGACCCCAAATGCACGTTCTAATAATAATCTTTATTGTCACAAGTAGGCTTACATTAACACTGCAATAAAGTTACTGTGAAAATTGAGGTGCTGCACTGTCAGAGGGTCAGTACTGAGGGAGTGCTGCACTGTCAGAGGGTCAGTACTGAGGGAGTGCTGCACTGTCAGAGGGTCAGTACTGAGGGAGTGCTGCACTGTCAGAGGGTCAGTACTGAGGGAGTGCTGCACTGTCAGAGGGTCAGTACTGAGGGAGTGCTGCACTGTCAGAGGGTCAGTACTGAGAGAGCGCTGCACTGTCAGAGGGTCAGTACTGAGGGAGTGCTGCACTGTCAGAGGATCAGTACTGAGGGAGTGCTGCACTGACAGAGGGTCAGTACTGAGGGAGTGCTGCGCTGTCAGAGGGTCAGTACTGAGGGAGTGCTGCACTGACAGAGGGTCAGTACTGAGGGAGTGCTGCACTGTCAGAGGGTCAGTACTGAGGGAGTGCTGCACTGTCAGAGGGTCAGTACTGAGGGAGTGCTGCACTGTCAGAGGGTCAGTACTGAGGGAGTGCTGCACTGTTAGAGGGTCAGTACTGAGGGAGAGCTGCACTGTCAGAGGATCAGTACTGAGGGAGTGCTGCACTGTCAGAGGGTCAGTACTGAGGGAATGCTGCACTGTCAGAGGGTCAGTACTGAGGGAGTGCTGCACTGTCAGAGGGTCAGTACTGAGGGAGTGCTGCACTGTTAGAGGGTCAGTACTGAGGGTGCTGCACTGTCAGAGTGTCAGTATTGAGGGTGCTGCACTGTTAGAGGGTCAGTACTGAGGGAGAGCTGCACTGTCAGAGGATCAGTACTGAGGGAGTGCTGCACTGTCAGAGGGTCAGTACTGAGGGAATGCTGCACTGTCAGAGGGTCAGTACTGAGGGAGTGCTACACTGTCAGAGGGTCAGCACTGAGGGAGTGCTGCACTGTCAGAGGGTCAGTATTGAGGGTGCTGCACTGTCAGAGGGTCAGTACTGAGGGAGTGCCGCACTGTCAGAGGGTCAGTACTGAGGGAGTGCTGCACTGTCAGAGGGTCAGTATTGAGGGAGTGCCGCACTGTCAGAGGGTCAGTACTGAGGGAGTGCTGCACTGTCAGAGGGTCAGTATTGAGGGAGTGCTGCACTGTCAGAGGGTCAGTATTGAGGGTGCTGCACTGTCAGAGGGTCAGTACTGAGGTAGTGCGGTAGTGTCAGAGTGAGTGTAATTTTATTTGATGCTTGCTCTGGAGTTGCCTGTGTTCTTTATCAGATTATGGTTGCTACGTGGGTTACTGTTGTTGCCAGGTTGCGCTTCATGCATTAAATGTGCTGGGGAAGGTGGATGAAATTGTGGCAGCCACGTCACCCACATGCTTTGTGTTCAGGCACGATTTAGTCCATGGTTGAATGTGTGCTTGAGGTTGGGTGTGTAATACACTCGCTGGGCTTTGAGACTAAGCTTCGTCCCATTGTCCTATTGATTATTATTTTGTTTCCCCTTGCTGAGACATTAAAGCAAGGCCCCATCTGAGCTCAGGTGGACTCGTTACATACAATGTCACTCCTTCAAGGGACAGGGCGATTCTCTTTGTGGGATCTTGCTGTGTGCAAACTGACCGCAGTGTTTCCAACGTTGCAGCAATGACTCTGTGGGTAAAATACTTTATTGCTCACCAAAGGGCTTTGGAATGTCTTGTGACTGTGAAAGTCAGTCTATAAATGCAAACTTCCACTTTCTACGACAAGAATAGTTGCCTTGGCATGAACTGAATGAATGGAATAGATCAAGCTGCCAATCTGATCGACAGTGATAATAATAATCACTTATTGTCACAAGTAGGCTTCAATGAAGTTACTGTGAAAAGCCCCTAGTCGCCACATTCCGGCGCCTGTTCGGGGAGGCAGGTACGGGAATTTAATCCGTGCTGCTGGCCTTGTTCTGCATTACAAGCCGGCTGCTTAGCCCACTGTGCTAAACCAGCTCCTGATTTAGTTAATGTGGCATGTATGAGCAATTCAAGAATGTGCATAAATGATTCTTGGTAATCCTGAAGTAGTTACCTCTCGCAGCAGACAGAAATGGGGGCCACGTGCCTCATTTAGTGTTGGGAAGGAGAGCGGGCTGGAGCAGGTGGGGGATCTATGTTTGGAGGGGCTGTTCGCTATGGGCTTTAGGAGACAGGCGGATTTAGGCACCTTCGGGTACGGAGCTGAGTTAAGTTGTTTTTTTTTCAGGCTTCCCAGTGGGTCAGCGTCCACCTAGTTGGAGCGGATTTTATCCTGTGCAAGATCGGTGGAGGGTAGTACGACCGGGATGTCTCGGCGAATAGCAGGGGGGGGGGGGGGGGGGGGGGGGAGTGGAGTTCGATTGAGGGGGTGAAGGCGAAATGGGTGGAGGAGTTGGGGATCGATACTGGAGGAATGGGTATGGTGTGAGGTGTTGAGGAGGGTGAATGCCCCATTCAGTTGTGCACCTCGAGAAGGTCAAATACACCTAGAGAGGGTCAATGGAGGGGTGCTGTCAAAGATGGTGACAGTTTATAGTGTACTTCAGAGAATTGGTCACTGCTAGAGTGTACGGAGAGGAAGAGAGTGTGTCTGTTTATAGCAGGGGTCGACTTAATAAAAATCTTTTCCAAAAAAACGAGGAAATTAAGGAATTTACATTCTATGGATACTTGGTGCTGAGCTCTGAAGAAATCATTGATTCCACCCGTGGCTCATTTCATTGTCCCCTAATATCACATGACTGATAATTCTTCAATAAGGAAGCCTTGTGGGCTGTTTGACTTTGTAAGCCATCACAGTCGAATCCCTTGCCCCGACGGTCATATGCGTCATTTCATTCTGAAGGAAGAGAGGGATGAAGAGAGGAGGAGGTACAACGAAAGTTGATTTACAGCAATGCCTCTATGGTGGCCTCCAAAACAGGTCATCCCTTGTCACAGCAACATTGCAGCACATCACAAAAAACAAAATTAATGGACAGGGAGGCCATTCTACCCAAATGTGCTTTGGTAATTGAGGAAAAAAAATTTTGTTGCATTTATATAGCACCCAAAGGATTAGCACCCAAACGGGCAGCACTGTAGCATTGTGGATAGCACAATTGCTTCACTGCTCCAGGGTCACAGGTTCGATTACCGACTTGGGTGACTGTCTGTGTGGAGTCTGCACATCCTCCCCGTGTCTGCCTGGGTTTCCTCCCACAGTCCAAAGATGTGCAGGTTAGGTGGATTGGCCATGATAAATTGCCCTTAGTGTCCAAAATTGCCTTTAGTGTTGGGTGGGGTTACTGGGTTATGGGGATAGGGTGTAGGTGTGGACCTTGGGTAGGGTGCTCTTTCCAAGAGCTGGTGCAGACTCGATGGGCCGAATGGCCTCCTTCTGCACTGTAAATTCTATGTATAATCTATGTATGTATAAGCCAAGATGGCGCCGGAGCATGGCAACTCTCTGTGAGCTCTCTCCCCTGTCCCTTTACTTTTATCTCCTAACAGCGTTCTGACCTACTAAAACTATTTTCCTCTTATATAATTACTAACAATGTTTTTCGATTCATGTATTTGCTTTGTTTAGCCCCTTGTTCCGCCCTGTAACCAAATCAGGTGGATAACGTTTGTCAGTGTACCATTGGCAATGTTCTCCATTGATTATTCTTTTGTCTACTATGTAAGTACTGTGTACGTTCCCCTCGGCCGCAGAAAAATACTTTTCACTGTACTTCGGTACATGCAACAATAAATCAAATCAATTCAGGTGCTTTACAGCCAGTAACGTACCAGTGAAGGGTAGTCATTATCGGAGGAAACGTGGCAACAAACATGCACACAGCCGGGTCCCACAAGCAGCAATGAGATGATGGGCAGACACTCCTGATGTTGGCTATGTTCCCTTTGCTGTCTTGTGAATCGTACCCAGGAACCTTTCACACCAGCCTAACAGGGAAAGTGGGATTTCAGCTGAATGCCTTGTTCTGAAGATTGCGACTGGCACAAGGCAGAGAGCTCCAATGCGCAGAGTGGACCCCTGGATCAATGGGAGGAAGTGAAAATCTTGGGGATCATTGAAGAACCAAGAGGACACTGCAACAAGGAGAGGGCCAAGGCAATTATAGATGGTTGAGCTCAGGTGGCCATTATCCGCCTGTACCTTTTATTGGGCCCAATCGACTAATTAGAATAAAGCAAATGAACAGGTGGACAAATTAAAGGGAGCCGCTCCCTAACAACAACCGGAGCACAGAAACAAAAAGAATAAAGAGGTAACGGGCGCGATTCTCCGCCCCCATGCCGGGTGGAGAATAGCGGGAGGGCCTCCCGACATTTTTCACGCCCTCCCGCTATTCTCCCCCCCCCCACGCCTGACCCACACCACGAATCGCCGCTCGCCGTTTTTTACGACGAGCGGCGATTCTCCGAGGCCGATGGGCTGGGCGGCCGGCCCTTCACGCCCGTTTCAACACGGCAGCAAACACACCTGGTCGCTGCCGTCGTGAAACGGGCGCCGGATGCCCGTTTGGGGCATCCAGGGGCCTGATTGGGACGGGAGCACCGCGACTGTGCTCCGGAGGGGACAGGCCCGCGATCGGTGCCCACCAATCGTAGGGCCTGCCTCCAAAACGGATGCACTCTTTCCCCTCCGCCGCCCGGCAAGATCAAGCTGCCACGTCTTGCGGGGCAGCTGAGGGAAAAGACGCCAACCGCGCATGCGCGGGTTGGCGTTGTCCAATCTGCGCATGCGCAGCTGACGTCATCGGCCGCGTCATCCGGCGTTGCGCTTAACGTGCGGCCTTGACGACCGTCATCAAGGCCGCGCCGCCGTGACGCACGGGGACGCGCTCCTAGCCCCGCCCGCGGGGGTGAATCGGCCCCAGGAGTGGGCGTGAAGGCTGCCGTGGGTCACGGCCTGTCCCACGGCAGTCTTTACGATTCTCCGCATTTGCGGAGAATCTCGCCCAACAGAAACGTAAAAACCATCAAACCAAGATGTGAAAATCGGGGTCAATAAATCAGTCCAACACTTACGGTGCCCACCGAGTACGGAAGGTTTATCCACCTTGTCATGATATGCAGATAATGATCTACAGACAGGCAGCTAATGAACACAGAGAACAGGACATGACCAATGAGCAGGCAGGACACTCAGGGGTGGTATCTCACTATAAAAGACACGAGGCGCTCACACTCCGCCTCTTTCCGCTGATGAACATCGACAGAGTGAGTCAGGGTGTATGTACAGTATCACACCTCCAGCACGTGGCTAAGAGCCTAGTCTGGTTCAGTCAGGCAGAGTAACCGCACTTAGGTTAGCAGAGACTCGAAGTCATAGAGAACTGTGCTAACTGTGCTACTGGTTCAATAACTCAGATTGAACTAACTTCAAGGTCTAGAGTATCTTTTGGCATCTAGTTGCAGCCTGTGTTATCCCAGAGTACATAACACAACACACCTGTAATTGTTTTAGAACCTTTTAGCTCATTATTCAATTAACTTAGTTCATCAAGGGCAGCACGGTGGCCTAGTGGTTAGCACAACCGCCTCACGGTGCTGAGGTCCCAGGTTCGATCCCGGCTCTGGGTCACTGTCCGTGTGGAGTTTGCACATTCTCCCCGTGTCTGCGTGGGTTTCGCTCCCACAACCCAAAAATGTGCAGAGTAGGTGGATTGGCCACGCTAAATTGCCCCTTCATTGGAAAAAATAATTGGGTAATCTAAATTTTTTTAAAAACTTAGTTCATCAATGTGCCAAATAGTGCACTTTGGGAAACAGGATCATTGGATTCATGTGAATGTTTGATTAAGATACAGGTGGCAACATACAGGAAGTGCCTTTGGTATTAATTAGGAACTTCAAATGGATGTGTACTGTTGGGGAAATCTGCATACAATGGAGCTGAATAATAAAAATGTCATTCATTTCTCAGGGGTGGGGGAGCAGGAGAGAGAGCTTTGGTGGCACTGGAGGCAGAATGTGGTGGAAGAGTGCAAATAAAGAGTAAACAGAATAGTCGAGAAGATCCATGACATCAGTTCAGTCCATAAGAGGGTCTTTCAGGAGTTTAGTAGCAGTGGAGAAGAAGCTGTTTTTGAACCTGTTACTGCTTGTTCTCTGACTTTAGTACAGTAGTCCCCCCGTTATACCGCGGGTGTTGGGGTCCAAGACAGCCACCCGCGTTGCATCCGAGCCGCGGATAGCCTACAAAAATTTTGAAAGAGCAACACACGGCCAGATAATGTTCTGCTGCGGGAAAGAATAATTACAAGTGAACCTATCAGGGTAGTTTCAGGTATTGTGGATGTAATAACCTTTATAATGTAAGAATAGAAGGGTGTTTTAAATAAAAAACATCAAAGTTCTTTCAAGTTTTAAATTTATTAAAAAATACCACTCAAAAATATATACAATAATACATGAAATAGCACTTACACGCATATTTTTAAAAATCATTTAAATCACATGAAAAAGTCTGTGAGTTTCTTCTGGCACATCCCCTTCCTCACCTTGACTGTCAGAAACGGTCTCAACATAAGTTCTCAAACTGTCCTCATCTTTCTCCCACCCACGGAGGGTTGACTCTGGCACACCAGTCTCTCTGGATAATTTTGCCTTTGTTTCGCCATTTCTAATACGGTCTATCAAATTTATCTTTTCCTTTACTGTGTAAGACTTGCGCTTAGGCATTTTGTATTTATACGCTTTAATTACAAATCATCGCGGCTAATCATCGCGGCTATTCGGAATGACAAACAAGTTCACCGGCTTAAAAAGGTGTTGTTTCAAAAAGAGTGAAAAAAGTTGGGGTCCATAAGCGCCCCCGCTGTATATCGCGAACCGCGGTATTGCGGGGCGTGGTATAACGGGGGACTACTGTATCTTCTGCCTGATGGAAGAGAGAATAACCTGGGTGGGAAGGGTCTTTGATAATGCTGCCCACTTTCCCAAGACAGCGGGAGATGGAGACAGGGCGCACGATCCAATGGCCACGCTGCCCCGGAAAAGAAGTTTGCGAGGCGTAGCGATGCAAATCCTGTCCCGTGTGCAAATCTGCATTCCCGAGGTACCTGAGTCTTTGGGATTCACTCCCTTCATCTCCGAGAACCTGGGTGAGTGCCGTTCAGCACTGGTCCTCACAAATGGGGACCAGCTGGAATGGCACCCGTGGGGGTCTTTCAAGGGATCGAACACTTTCTCTCCCCCCCCCCTCCCCTAAAAGCACAGTGGGTGTACCTACACCTCAAGGACTGCAGTGGCTCAAGAAGGCAGCTCACCACCACTTTCTGAAGGGCAACTAGAGATGGGCAATAACTAAGGACGCCCACATCCCGTAAATGAATAAATAAAAAAATAAAAAATTATCTGAAGATTTTTGATCCAAGTGGTGTATAGTCTGGGAGAAGGCCTTCTTAAGCTGCTATATGGTAAAGTTTAGAGTGAGTTGAGTGTGTAAGTGAAGTGGGAGGGTAGGTGGCTGTGACAGGTGGGGGAGATGGTGAGTCAGGTCGGTTGGGATAGTCAGTTGGCCCAGGTGTAGTTGCAATGAATGATCGTTAGTTTGGCCGGACTAGTTGGGTGGTTTGGGTGTGGTCCGAAGTGGCTTTAAGACTATGAACTTTTTTTCTGGGTAACTATTAAGGTCAGACAGTAGGAACCGTCTCTGTCAGTGCTTCTCAAACTATCTGATGTGGCGAACCGGCAGTTTTTTATTTCAATGTGCCAGGGACCGGTGAGCGAAACAAGCCAATCCAGCTGGGGGTTCGGGGGGTGGGGATGTGACACCCCAGAAAGTTTTTTGAGATATATCTTATTGCAGGGGCAATTATATTACATTATATTATATTATTGCAAATATAATGGATATATAATCTGAGATTATATATATAAACTGAGATAATGTAATATTTCTTTCATTTTTATAGCTGTACATTTTCCAGTGAAAGAGGGATGGGTCAGTGAATTCAGATCCCCCCCCCCCCCCCCCCAAGCATGGCCCGAGGACGCACCCCCCCCCCCCCCAGCCCCCAGCACGGCCTGAGGATGCAACCCCCCGCCCGCCCGCCCCGCTCAGCACGAGGACGGAACCTTGGAACGCTCCAGCTCCAGCTCCAGCTCAGCACTCACCTTTGCGCAAGTGTTAAAGTGTTTCTTTCCTGGGAGTACTCCACGTACCGGCAGGCGGTACGCGTACCACACTTTGAGAAGCACTGGTCTATGTCATCCTTTTGGTATTTTCTCATTGTAGAATATTTGCCCAATGGAAGTTTAAACTTCCAGAACAATTAGTGTATATAATCCTTTAACACAAGGGGCGGGATTCTCTAATCCCGCGGCAGAGTGTCCATGCCGTCGTAAACGCCCTTGCGTTTTACGATGGCGTGAACGGGCCGCTGCCAGGACTAATTCTGGCCCCTACAGAGGGCCAGCACGGCGCCGGAGCGGTTCGCACCACTCCAGCTGCCGATCCCGGTGCGAATTGTGCGTCGCGGGATCCGCACATGCACAGTGGCGCCAGCTCCAGCGCGCACATGCGCAGTGGCCTCCTTCAATGCGCCGGCCCTGACGCAACATGGCGCAGGACTACAGGGGCCGGCGCGTAGGAAAGGAGGCCCCCAGCCACAGAGTCCGGCCCACCAATCAGTGGGCCCCGATCGCGGACCAGGCCACATCGGAGGCACCCCCCCCCCCCCCCCCCCATGGGCTGCCACCCGACTCTTCGCCGGCGGGACTCGTTCTTTTTTTTTACGGCCGCTTGGCCCGTTCGGGCTGGAGAATTGCGGGGGGGGGGGGGGGGGTGGGCTGCGTAGAGCAGCCCACGAGTGGCACCACGCAAACCACGCCAACGCCAATGGCACCGATTCTCCACTCTGCGGAAAATTGCGTGCCGGCGTCGGGGCAACGTGGCCCGGTCACGGAGATTCTCCGGCCCGGCCCAGAGCTGGGGGAATCCCGCCCATGGTCTTCGGACAGAAGTGGGGGGGATGGAGTGAGGTGGTATCCCCAGAGCATCTTTAGACAATTCAACGGTACTTAACTAGATAGTGACCCAGGAAATGTTCGATAGATTAAAACCTAGTCTAACTCTTGGGTAACTACACAACGTCCAGCCCCCACCATGCACTACCCTGCCCCAAGCCTCCCCACACACTACCCTCCTGACCTGATCATCTACTTATCCATCTCATCCACCTCAGTCGCCTTACCCACTAATGCACCTCGTCCCACCGACCAATTCACTCACTCTCTCGCACTCACTCATTTTCAGATTGGACATTTAAACTTGGGGCAACTTGTGTTTTAATAAGGATGGGCGATCTGCCTTCTCTGTCCATGGGACCCTCATTTCTGGGACAGCTGGGGTTGGAACACCCCGGCAGAAAAGTGGAGCAGCATCAGGTCCGGGAAATCCAACATTGTATTCGGCTCCTCTAAGATTTGGTTCATTCTCATTTATAGTGCCTGGGGTTATACGTGGTGGCACCGATTGGCAACTGGGCTGGATTTCTGAGTACGAGAGGGAAGGGGGATTATTCGGGCGTTTTACCCATCAGCTTGCGCAAGCAGAAGCCTCTTTTTCTGGAAGGTTCCTGCCCTGGAGTCCACCTGAATGATGGGTTTGGCACCTTGTCCAGCGGGGAATGGCTTTGGAGGAGAGACCAGGTCCCGGACAGTTTGGGTATTGCAGATGTGAGTGGGAGCATGGTGTTGGCAAAGTGTCTTTTAGTTGGAAGCTGCCGCATGTGGGTGCAGATAAAGCAACGGCACTGCCCCCTCAACCAATCGTATTAAAAATTCCTATGGGGACATCAAGAGGGGGAACATCAAGAGGGGGAACATCAAGAGGGGGGGACATCAAGAGGGGGAGTTTAATGGCTAAAATCTGGGTGGGTTTGGAGTGGGTGGGTTGTTAAAATTGTAAAAAAAAATCTCCAAGTTTCATCCCGCCCTTCTGTTTTTTTGGGAAGGTCGATCGATGGGAAGGCCATGCAATAAATATTGACGAAAATTTTTATATTAAATTAAATATTGTAAAGATGATGCTTGACAGAAACTTTCCCTGTTTTTCAGCGTTAACACTGGCTGCCTAGGTAACCTGGATCATTTGGTCAGGGGGGCGGGGGTGGGAAAGTGGGTACATTGAGGGAAGGTCAGAGCTGTTTCTAGGCCTGAGGAGCAGGAGCGCTTCTTTCTGGTCCGACCCAACAACCCTGCCTCGACCCTGCCCATCCTCAGACACTCTCCCGACATATTCTTTGTTTTAATTCAATCACAGAACACTGACATCGTCGGCAAGGCTCAGACTTATTGCCTACCCCCTGTAAGTGGTCTTAACTGAATGGCTTGCTCGGCCATTTTAGAAGGCCCGGAGTTGCAGGCAGGTCAGATCGGGGTAAAGACAGCAGATTTCCTTCCCTCTCCTAAATGGCACTTGGTGAACCTGAAGGATTTTTAACGCCGATCTTGTAACTCTGCAGTCAGCATTGTTGAGACTAGCTTTTGATTTCGGATTAATCATCGTAACCATAATTTAAATTCCCTCAGCTGCTGGGGGGGGGGGGGGGGGGGGGGGGGGGGGGGGGGGGGGCAGATCATTATTCTAAAAACGAAATTTATCTGAGCACCTTGGGATTCCCTGAAAGGCGCTATATAAATGAAAGTTCTCGCTTTTGTTTCCTTTCATTCACTTTTTTCACTTTCTTTTTCTTTTGTTTTTTGTTGCTCTCCGACAGGTAAAGAATGAGAAAATATTTACGACTATTTGAAAAAGCTGCGCTGTTGTGCATAGGCATTCTGGGATTGGTGTTCCTTTTCAACCATGACCGTCCACCACAACAGATTGATGAAACTCCCACGGAGGTTGTCAAAGCCACCATCGTACGCCCCATCAGGAGAGAGAAACAAGAAACGGCTTCCTTGTGCATCAGAAACAAAACCGTCATGGGTCTGCCCAAATTTGATGAAGAGCCTCAGCACATCAAGGACTTCCTAATGCACAAACACTGCAGGGAATTTGACCTCATTCAGAATGTCCCGGGGAAGTGCGGGGGTCGAAATAATTCCCATAACGTCTTCCTGCTTCTGGTGATCAAATCTAGCCCCTTGAATTACGACCGGCGCGAAATGGTGAGGAGGACCTGGGGGAAAGAGCGAGTGTTCCAAGGAGTCCAGATCAGGACGGTCTTCATCACTGGAGTTGCTCCTGACCAAAAAGAAAGGAAGAAGCTGAATCGGGTATTGGAGATGGAGAACCAGCAGCATCAAGACATCTTGCAGTGGAATTTCATAGACACCTTCTTCAATCTCACTCTCAAGCAGTACAAACTGATGCAGTGGCTGGATGATTATTGCCCCGGGGCCCAATTCATCTTCAATGGAGATGACGATGTCTTTGTCCATAGTGACAATATGGTGGAGTACTTGCAAGACATGAACGCTTCTCAGCACCTGTACGTGGGATATCTCATTGCGTTGGTGGGCCCTATCCGGGAAAAGTGGAGCAAGTATTACGTCTCACAGTTGGTGACTCAGAACAATTCCTATCCACCCTATGTAGCCGGAGGGGGCATCCTCATGTCCAGGTTCACAGCCATCGCCATCTACCGTGCTGCCCGTGCCATTGAGTTCCTCCCCATCGATGATGTTTTCTTTGGCAAGTGTCTGGAGGTGGGTGGATTGGCCCCCAAATCACACATGGGGTTCCGGGTGAATGGAGTGAAAGGGGTGACTCCCCAGGATGACTCGTTCAACCCATGCTATTACCGTGATGTCCTCATGGTACACCGTTTTCAGCCCCACGAGCAGTTGCTAATGTGGGAGGCTGTGCATGAAAGTAGCCTGGACTGTGCTCGGTCACCACAGCAAACTGCTTGACAACAGAAGCAGGTCTCGAGAAGTTAGCAAACGACTGTGGGAGGAACTCAGAACACTGTGAATGGGATATGATCTATTTATTTAAAAACAAGGAGAATTCAACAGGTTATTACATTTTTTGATTGGCCATGAAGGGGCATATCTTGTTTAATAATTGTCTCGTCACTCTCCTCTTTCCACCATGATTCGGCCTCCAGTTGCTGAATGCTGGCAAGGATCTTGGACCATAAGGGGCGGCACAGCTCCGTTCACTGTCCACCTTGTCTTGTGTCCTCCCAAACACACTCATTACAGAATGATCAGGCACTGCCCAAACAAAATGGACACCAGTTGGAGATCCTCTGCTGCTGGGACGGAACAAACGCATTTGGCACTGAACGCTTAGTCACACACACCCACACCATCGGCGAGAGTTTGAGCCAACCTTTTTTTATACCTGGTCAATGTTTCTATTGGGTTTACCTCTAATATAATATATATACATATAATATATATACATGTATGTATGTTTTTCCCTCCCTCATTGCCCCACCCAAAGCTTTGAGGGTCAGAACCAATGTAATTTAGTGTTTCAATGAGCACAACGTCTGGAGGTGTCCTTGGATAAGGGACTGAATGAAGGATCTTAAAATCATTCATGGGGCACATTGATGTTGTAATATGGAGCAAGTGAATGGATGAACGAGAGGGATGGCAGAACTGGATGGGCTGACTGGCACCCCCTCATCCTCAATTCTAATAAACAGCTCAAACTCAATTGTGTTCCTTCCTGTTGTCAAAGGTGTTGGTTTAGTTCCTCAATTCCTTGTCATTTAAGTTTGGACGAGTGTTTTGCCACCTTTAGACCCTGATACTCAGGTACCAGGCTTCTTCCTGTCCTCTAAAAATCTACTGATATTTTTCCGACTATTTGTGGGACATTGCTGTTTGGAAGAAAAATCAAATAAATCTTTTCCTCGTTTATTTTTTAAAAAATGAATTTGGTTAAGAACCAACTATTTGCCTGTCCGATTGATTCTGTTCCTACAAGGGATTGGATTGGTTTATTGTCACGTGTACCGAGGTACAGTGAAAAGTATTGTTCTGCATACAGTTCAGACAAATTATTCCGTACACGAGAAGAAAATACAGAGGGCAAACATTAAGTACATGAGCGCAGGCATCAGGCGAAGCATACAGGAGTGTAGTACTACTCAGTAGAGAAGATGTGTGAAGAGATCATAAAGGAATCCGGTAACAGGGGGAAGAAGCTGTTTTGAATCTGTTAGTGCATGTTCTCAGAAGGGCGGTACGGTGGCACTGGAGGCAGAATGTGGTGGAAGAGTGCAAAGAAAGAGTAAACAGGCTCAGTGGGTAGCAGTCCTGCCTCTCGGGCAGAGGTCTGTGGGGTTCAGATTCCACTCAGAACTGTTAGGCCATCGAAAGGAGGCCATTCAGCCCATCGTGTTTGTGCGGCCCTCCAAACAAGCCTTATGGTTTAGTGACCCTCCCTTGCACATTCAATAAGTCAAAACAAACCATTGTTTCTATTCAAGTAATCGCTCTCTCGAATGCCTCAACTAAACCTGCCTCCACCCACACTTCCAGGCAGCGCATTCCTTACCCAAACCAGTCCTGGGGTGAAAACGGTTGTTCTCACTCCAGAGAATCGAGTGCAAAATCGGGGCAGATACTCCAGTGCAGGCATCATGGTGTGCTGCATTGTTTTTAAAAAAAAAATATTTTTATTGGTATTTTCCACATTTATCAACAGTTTTATACATTTTCTGCCGCGTTAGTTCATACAGAGAGAATTTACAGTGCAGAAGGAGGCCATTCGGCCCATCGAGTCTGCACCGGCTCTTGGAAAGAGCACCCTACCCAAGGTTAACACCTCCCCCTATCCCCATAACCCAGTAACCCCACCCAACACTAAGGGCAATTTTGGACACTAAGGACAATTTATCATGGCCAATTCACCTAATCTGCACATCTTTGGACTGTGGGAGGAAACTGGAGCACCCGGAGGAAACCCACACACGGGGAGGATGTGCAGACTCCGCACAGACAGTGACCCAAGCCGGAATCGAACCTGGGACCCTGGAGCTGTGAAGCGATTGTGCTATCCACAATGCTACCGTGCATACAGAAAGGTTTATCCTGTCGTTCCCTTAATTTACTTTATGTACATTTTGCCACCCTTTGGCTCGGCCTGTGGTCCCTTCCGCCTCCCCCTCCTGCCCCCCTCACACCCTCCGCCCCCCTCACCCCCTTCCTGCCCCCCTCGCTGCCCCCCCCATCCCTGCCCTCTTCCTGCCCCTCCCTTTCCTGTTCCCGCCCCTCCCTGCCCCCCTCTTGTGTCCTCCCCATTTACTCCCTCCCTTTTCTTCCCCCCTCCCTTTTCTTCCCCCCCTCCCTTTTCTTCCCCCCCTCCCTTTTCTTCCCCCCCTCCCTTTTCTTCCCCCCCTCCCTTTTCTTCCCCCCCCTCCCTTTTCTTCCCCCCTCCCTTTTCTTCCCCCCCTCCCTTTTCTTCCCCCCCTCCCTTTTCTTCCCCCCCTCCCTTTTCTTCCCCCCCTCCCTTTTCTTCCCCCCTCCCTTTTCTTCCCCCCTCCCTTTTCTTCCCCCCTCCCTTTTCTTCCCCCCCTCCCTTTTCTTCCCCCCCTCCCTTTTCTCCCCCCCTCCCTTTTCTTCCACCCCCTCCCTTTCTTCCCCCCTCCCTTTTCTTCCACCCCCTCCCTTTTCTTCCCCCCCTCCCTTTTCTTCCACCCCCTCCCTTTTCTTCCCCCTCCCTCCCTTTTCTTCCCCCTCCCTCCCTTTTCTTCCCCCTCCCTCCCTTTTCTTCCCCCTCCCTCCCTTTTCTTCCCCCTCCCTCCTTTTCTTCCCCCTCCCTCCCTTTTCTTCCCCCTCCCTCCCTTTTCTTCCCCCTCCCTCCCTTTTCTTCCCCCTCCCTCCCTTTTCTTCCCCCTCCCTCCCTTTCTTCCCCCTCCCTCCCTTTTCTTCCCCCTCCCTCCCTTTTCTTCCCCCTCCCTCCCTTTTCTTCCCCCTCCCTCCCTTTTCTTCCCCCTCCCTCCCTTTTCTTCCCCCTCCCTCCCTTTTCTTCCCCCTCCCTCCCTTTTCTTCCCCCTCCCTCCCTTTTCTTCCCCCTCCCTCCCTTTTCTTCCCCCTCCCTCCCTTTTCTTCCCCCTCCCTCCCTTTTCTTCCCCCTCCCTCCCTTTTCTTCCCCCTCCCTCCCTTTTCTTCCCCCTCCCGCCCTTTCTTCCCCCTCCCTCCCTTTTCTTCCCCCTCCCTCCCTTTTCTTCCCCCTCCCTCCCTTTTCTTCCCCCCCTCCCTTTCTTCTTCCCCCTCCCTCCCTTTTCTTCCCCTCCCTCCCTTTCTTCCCCCTCCCTCCCTTTCTTCCCCCTCCCTCCCTTTTCTTCCCCCTCCCTCCCTTTTCTTCCCCCTCCCTCCCTTTTCTTCTCCCTCCCTCCCTTTTCTTCTCCCTCCCTCCCTTTTCTTCCCCCTCCCTCCCTTTTCTTCCCCCTCCCTCCCTTTTCTTCCCCCTCCCTCCCTTTTCTTCCCCTTCCCTCCCTTTTCTTCCCCCTCCCTCCCTTTTCTTCCCCCTCCCTCCCTTTTCTTCCCCCTCCCTCCCTTTTCTTCCCCCTCCCTCCCTTTTCCCCCTCCCTCCCTTTCTTCCCCTCCCTCCCTCCTTTTCTTCCCCCTCCTCCCTTTTCTCCCCTCCCCTCCCTTTCTTCCCCCTCCCTGCCCTTTTCTTTCCCCTCCCCTCCCTTCCCTTTTCTTCCCCCTCCTCCCTTTTCTTCCCCCCTCCCTCCCTTTTCTTCCCCCTCCCTCCCTTTCTTCCCCCTCCCTCCCTTTTCTTCCCCCTCCCTCCCTTTTCTTCCCCCCTCCCTCCCTTTTCTTCCCCCTCCCTCCCTTCTTCCCACTCCCTCCCTTTTCTTCCCCCCTCCCTCCCTTTTTTCTACCCCCTCCCTCCCTTTTCTCTACCCCCTCCCTCCCTTTTCTTCCCCCCCCTCCCTTTTCTCCCCTTCCCTCCCTTTCTTCCCCTTCCTCCCTTTTCTTCCCCCTCCCTCCCTTTTCTTCCCCCCTCCCTCCCTTTTCTCCCCCTCCCTCCCTTTTCTTCCCCCCTCCCTCCCTTTTTTCCTTCCCCCTCCCTCCCTTTTCTTCCCCCTCCCTCCCTTTTCTTCCCCCCTCCCTCCCTTTCTTCCCCCTCCCTCCCTTTTCTTCCCCCTCCCTCCCTTTTCTCTTCCCCCTCCCTCCCTTTTCTTCCCCCTCCCTCCCTCCCTTTTCTTCCCCCTCCCTCCTTTTCTTTTCTTCCCCTCCCTCCCTTTTCTTCCCCCTCCCTCCCTTTTCTTCCCCCTCCCTCCCTTTTCTTCCCCCTCCCTCCCTTTTCTTCCCCCTCCCTCCCTTTTCTTCCCCCCTCCCTCCCTTTCTTCCCCCCCTCCCTCCCTTTTCTTTCCCCCCTCCCTCCTTTTCTTCCCCCTCCCTCCCTTTCTTCCCCCTCCCTCCCTTTCGTCCCCCTCCCTCCCTTTTCTTCCCCCTCCCTCCCTTTTCTTACCCCTCCCTCCCTTTTCTTTCCCCCCCCCTCCCTTTTCTTCCCCCTCCCTCCCTTTGCTGTTCCCCCTCCCTCCCTTTGCTTCCCCCTCCTCCCGGTTCTCCCACGTCCCCTCCTCCTTTCTTCCCCCCTCCCTCCCTCCCTTTTCTTCCCCCCTCCCTCCATTCTTTCATCCACCCTCACCTCCCTTTTCGTTCCCCCTCCACTCCCTTTGTCTTCCCCCTCCCTCCCTGTTTCTTCCCCCTCCCTCCCTTTTCTTCCCCCTCCCTCCCTTTTCGTCCCCCTCCCTCCCTGTTCTCGGTCCCCCTCCCTCCCTTTTTCTTCCCCTCCCTCCCTTTTCTTCCCCGCCTCCCTCCCTTTCTTCCCCCTCCCTCCCTTTCTTTCCCCCTCCCTCCCTTTTCTTCCCCCTCCCTCCCTCCCTTTTCTTCCCCCTCCCTCCCTTTTCTTCCCCCTCCCTCCCTTTTCTTCCCCCTCCCTCCCTTTTCTTCCCCCCCCCTCCCTTTTCTTCCCCCTCCCTCCCTTTTCTTCCCCCTCCCTCCCTTTTCTTCCCCCTCCCTCCCTCCCTTTTCTTCCCCCTCCCTCCGTGTCTTCCCCCTCCCCCCTTTTCTTCCCCCTCCCCTCCGGCCTGTGTCCTTTTTTTCCCTTCCCCTCCCTCCCGGTTCTTCCCCCTCCCTCCCTCCCCTTTTCTTTTCTTCCCTCCCATCCCTTTGCTGCCCCGCCTCCCTTTGCCTTCCCCCCCCTCCCTTTTCTTCCCCCGACCTCCCTGGCGTCCCCCGCCCTCCCTTTTCTCCCCCTCCCTCCCTTTTCGTTGCCCCCTCCTCCTTTTCTTCTTCTTCCCCCCTCCACCCCACCCCCCCCCCCTAATTGACTTCAGCTGTGTTTTCCTTGTGATCAGGGAGGGGGGATTGTCACCCCCCCCATGTTGTTCCCTTTTTGTAACTTTCCACTCTTTTCTCTTTCTCCTCCTCTCCCCTCCCTCCCCCCGGGTTGCACGTCCCTTTGGTATGGCAACTGCTCGGCCCAGGACCGCAAGGAACTTCAGAGAATCGTGAATACCGCCCAGTCCATCACACGAACCTGCCTCCCATCCATTGATTCCATCTACACCTCCCGCTGCCGGGGGAAAGCAGGCAGCATAATCAAGGATCCCTCGGTGGGAGGAAACCCACGCACACAGGGGGAGGACGTGCAGACTCCACACAGACAGTGACCCAGCCGGGAATCGAACCTGGGACCCTGGAGCTGTGAAGCATTTTCTAACTTCTTCCATCGGGCAGGAGATACAGAAGTCTGAGAACACGCACGAACAGACTCAAAAACAGCTTCTTCCCCACTGTCACCAGACTCCTAAATGACCCTCTTATTGACTGACCTCATTAACACTACACCCTGTATGCTTCATCCAATGCCAATGCTTATGTACATCTTGTGTTGCCCTATTATGTATTCTCATGTATTTTCTTGTATTTTCTTGAATTTTGTTTAATTCCCTTTTCTTCCATGTACTTAATGTACTTAATGGGGCAGCAGGGTAGCATGGTGGTTAGCATAAATGCTTCACAGCTCCAGGGTCCCAGGTTCGATTCCCGGCTGGGTCACTGTCTGTGTGGAGTCTGCACGTCCTCCCCCTGTGTGCGTGGGTTTCCTCCGGGTGCTCCGGTTTCCTCCCACAGTCTAAAGATGTGCGGGTTAGGTGGATTGGCCATGCTAAATTGCCCGTAATGTCCTAATAAAAGTAAGGTTAAGGGGGAGGGTTGTTGGGTTACGGTATAGGGTGGATACGTGGGTTTGAGTAGGGTGATCATGGCTCGGCACAACATTGAGGGCCGAAGGGCCTGTTCTGTGCTGTACTGTTCTATGTTCTATGATTTGTTGAGCTGCTCGCAGAAAAATACTTTTCACTGTACCTCGGTACACGTGACAATAAACAAATCCAATCCAATCCAATCCAATCCCTCTGACTTCATTTTCCCCTTCTCCTTCCTCTTTTTCCCTCCTTTCTCTCCCGTTTTCCTATCTTACTCTTCGTTGCTGGCCTCAAACAGGTTTTGGAACAGGCCGACAAACTGCCCCCATGCATCCCGGAAGCCCTTCTCCGATCCTGGGGTGGCGTACTTAATCTTCTCCAGGTGGAGAAATTCCGAGAGGTCAGCGAGCCAGTCTGCAGCTTTGGGCGGTGCTGCCGATCGCCAGCCGAGCAGGATTCTCCGGTGTGCGATTAGGGAAGCGAAAGCAAGGGCGTTAGCCCCCTTCCCCATGTGTAGCTCCGGCTACTCCGATACCCCGAAGATTGCCACTATTGGGCATGGCTTCACCCTCACCCCCACAACCTTGGACATTGCTTCGGAGAAGGCTGTCCAGAACCCAGCAAGTTTGGGACAAGCCCAGAACATGTGGGTGTGGTTGGCCGGGCCCCTCTGGCACCGTTCACATTTACCCTCCACCTCCGGGAAGAACCTGCTCATTCGGCTCCTGGTCAGGTACGTTCTGTGCACCACTTTGAGCTGCATTAGGCTTAGCCTTGCGCAGGCGGAGGTGGAGCTCACCCTGCTCAGTGCTTCGCTCCAGAGTCCCCACCCTACCTCTGTCCGCAGTTCGTCCTCCCATTTTTGTCTGGTCTCGTCCAGTGGTGTCTGAGCTCTGTTCAGTAACTGTCCGTATATTTTCCCACATAGCCCCCCCCCTCCTTGCTGCTTGTGCCTATCAGGTCCTCTAGTAGTGTGCTTTCTGGGGCCCCGGGGTACCCTACTGTCTCTTTGCGAAGGAAATGTTTTATTTGCAGGTGCCTCATTTCCTGTCCTTTCGATAGTCTCCACTTCTTAGTCAGTTTGTCCAGTGTCGCCAGTCTGTGCCCTATGTAAAACATGTGCTGCTTTGTTGAAGGCTCTATGCTTTGGCTAAGAAGTTAAACTGCGACTGGTGAAAAAGATTTCCTGGAACTATCTTTAAATGCCAGAGAGTTGATATAACCATCGATAAACATCACAGACACAGACATTCATATGATGGCTGTAATGATATGCAGCCATGTATCCAATGGGTAATCAGAACAAGACACAACCAATGGGTAATCAGAAAACCCAGTGGTGGCATCACCACAAGAGGGCACCACACAACCACTATAAAAAGACAAGACGCACAGGCCCTCTCCCCCTTCCATTGGCAGAAACCTGGAGAGCAAGATGTGTGTAGTAAGCAGCACCGCCACACCACTATATGTTCATATAGTAGAGTCTACTATGTTACTAGAGTCAGATCAGTAGAGTGTAGAACTCATTTAGGAGCTCTGTTAATTGCTCAATAAATATCTTCAACTTACCTTGAGGTCTGGAGCATTCTTCAACAGCGCCTACACCAAGTAGCGGCTTATGTTACTCCAAAGTACCCTAACAACACAATGGCCACATTGCTGTTTGTGGGAGCTTGCTGTGCACAAACTGGCTGCCTCATTTACTACATTACCAAAATGACTGCACTTTAAGAAATATTTTATTGTCTTTGAAGCACTTTTGGACATCCCAAAAGATCTAAAAGTTATGATATACGTACAAATCTTACTTTCCAAAGACCCATATATATATATATATATATTTTATGTGCGTCCACTCTTAAAATCGTAGAATCCCGACAGTGCAGAAGGAGACCTTTCGGCCCATTGAGTCTGCACCGACCACCTGAAAGAGCACCCTCCACAGGCCCACTCACTGTCGCCCCATCTAACCTTTCAATTTAGGGACAATTTAGCATGGCCAATCCACCTAACAAGCACGTCTATCAGGAGTTGTGGGAGGAAATCGGAGCACCCGGTGGAAACACATGCAGACGCGGAGAGAATGTGCAAACTCCACAAAGACAGCCACCCGAGGTTTGAATCGAACCTGGGTCCATGAGGCAGCAGTGCTAACCACCGTGCCGCTCTACATGTTGTGCCTGATTTAGTTTTTAAAAGTGGGACAGTCGTTGTGGATGTTAGTTGTGATGATATGATCTGCGTACTCGTCTGCCATTGGGCCAGAACGTCGGCTTACCATTGGCCCTGGTCGGTCATGTGCCTCTCGACCGATTGGCCGAGAGGCTGAGTTAACCACGCCTCTATCAACGAGGTATAAATGCTCAGAAGCCTGACGATCGTCCCTTTCCACTGTATACAATCGCCAGGCTGTGTTCTAGTTAATTAAAGCCTGACATTGGTAAATCACTCGCCTCGCGTGCAATCGATGGTGCATCAATTTAATTAACTACAACTTTGAAGATGGAGTTCCGCATCAAGCCCGAATGCCTCCGCATCAGCCCGCAAACTCCGAACTCTACAGAACTTTTCAAACTCTGGCTGACTTGCCTCGAAGGGTTCCTGGCATCTACAACCACCCCCCCCACCGGGGCACAGAAGCTGCACGTCCTCCACTCCAGCGTGGGTATTGACGCTTACTCAATAATCGAAGACGAAACAGATTATGATGACGCTATAGAAAAGCTAAAAGGACAATTCATCAAACCGATCAACAGGGTATTCGCTCGACATCTGCTGGCCACCAGAAAGCAGGTCCCCGGTGAGTCTCTAGACCAATACGCCCGGGCCCTCTGTGCCCTGGGGAGAGTTTGCGCCTGTGAAGCGGTGTCCGCTACAGAGCACATGGAGCTACTCGTCAGAGACGCTTACGTGGCTGGCATGCTGTCTCCCGTGATCCGCCAGCGGATGCTGGAAAGAGACGAACTCAGTTTAACGGAGACGCTGACTCTCTCCGCCTCCCTGGAGGTCGCAGATCTAAGCGCTCGCACCTATGACCCTGGCCAGGCCGCCTCCTGGCACGCTTCCCACCAGCTACCCACCGCTCCCGGCCTCCCTCAGGCTTGTGCCGCGGGGCGACCCGATAAATCCGCGGGGCCCCGCTGCTACTTTTGTGGGTACGCTAAGCACCCTCGCTCGCGCTGCCCAGCCCGCTCCGCCCTCTGTAAGAGCTGCGGGAAGAAGGGCCACTACTCCACGGTCTGCCAGGCCAAAACGCTGGCTGCAGCGTTTCTGGAAGCTGCACAGCACTCTCCCCCCCCTCCCCCAGGCCTCTGCAAACGGCCTGTGTGCCTCCCTCTCTCCTCCAGGGCCCCTCCAGCCGCTCCCGACTCACGCCCCGCCGGCCGACATGCGCACCTGGCCCCTCCAGGCCTCTGCCTGCCCGCCGCGCACGTTTCTCCCCCCCCCCCCCCCGGTCCCTGCCTGCCCGCAGCGCGACTCGTCTCCCCCCGCCCCCGGCCCCCCGCACCCGGCCCGCGCGCCTTACCTCCTCCCACAGCTGATGCACCTAGCCGGCGTCCTGGAGCCGGCCTGCGCGCCTCTCCGCTCACAGCACCGGCAACGCTAGCTCCGCCTCCAGCGGCCACGAGGGCTTCCTGGGCGCCGCCATCTTGGGGTGCCGACCCCACGTGCGGGTCCTGGGCGCCGCCATCTTGGGGCCCTGACCCCACGTGCGGGTCCTGGTCGCCGCCATCTTGGGGAACAGACCTCACCTGGGGATCCTGGCCACCGGCTTCCACATCTGCCACGCAAGGTCCCTCCAGCATGGAATCGGACAGCGACGACGGATTTTCTCCACGGCTCGCGGCCGTTCACCCCACATATGGATCCTGGCCACCGACTTCCACATCTGCCACGCAAGGTCCCTCCAGCATGGAATCGGACAGCGACGACGAATTTTCTCCACGGCTCGCGGCCGTTCAGCTCGACCAGTCTCATCCACGCACGCTCGCCAAAACGACTACGCTGATCCACCTCAACGGCCACAAGACGGACTGCCTGCTGGACTCCGGGAGCACGGAAAGCTTCGTTCACCCTGACACGGTAAGACGCTGTGCGCTCCCTGTCCATCCCGTAACACGCAAAATCGGTTTAGCCTCAGGTTCGCACTCCGTCCACATCACCGGGTGCTGCATCGCGGACCTCACGGTCCAAGGGAAGGTTTTTAAAAATTATAAATTCCTTGTCCTCCCTGACCTTTGCGCACCGGCACTCCTAGGACTGGACTTCCAGTGCAACCTGCAGAGCTTGACTTTTCAATTCGGCGGCCCTATACCCCCCCTCACTGTCTGCAGCCTCGCGTCCCTCAAAGTGGACCCTCCCTCCCTGTTTGCTAACCTCACCCCCGATTGCAAACCCGTCGCCACACGGAGCAGACGGTACAGCGCCCAGGAACGATCCTTCATCAGGTCCGAGGTCCAGAGGTTGCTGACGGAAGGGGTCATCGAGGCCAGCAACAGTCCCTGGCGAGCCCAAGTGCTGGTGGTCCGGATGGGGGAGAAAAACCGGATGGTCATCGATTACAGCCAAACCATCAATCGGTTTACGCAACTGGACGCGTATCCCCTCCCCCGTATCTCTACCATGGTAAACGAGATCGCGAGATACAAGGTCTTCTCAACTGTGGACCTTAAGTCCGCTTACCACCAGCTCCCCATCCGCGCGAGTGACCGACTGTACACCGCGTTCGAGGCTGACGGGCGCCTCTACCACTTCCTTAGGTTCCATTTGGTGTCACGAATGGGGTCTCGGTCTTCCAACGGGAGATGGACCGAATGGTCGACAAGTACGGATTACAGGCTACCTTCCCGTACCTTGATAATGTCACCATCTGCGGCCACGACCAGCAGGACCATGACGCCAACCTCCAGAAATTCCTCCAAACCGCAAAACTCCTTAACCTCACGTACAATAAGGATAAATGCGTGTTCAGCACCGACCGCCTAGCCATCCTCGGCTACGTAGTGCGTAACGGAGTGATAGGCCCCGATCCCGAACGCATGCACCCCCTGATGGAACTCCCTCTCCCCAATACCCCCAAATCTCTCAAACGCTGCCTGGGGTTTTTCGCATACTACGCCCAATGGGTTCCCAACTACGCGGACAAGGCCCGTCCCCTCATGCAAACCACGACCTTCCCGCCGTCGACGGAGGCCTGTCAGGCCTTTAGCCGCATCAAAGCGGACATCGCAAAGGCCACGATGCGCGCCATCGACGAGGCCCTCCCCTTCCAGGTCGAGAGCGACGCATCTGAAGTAGCTCTGGCGGCCACCCTGAACCAAGCGGGCAGACCCGCGGCCTTCTTCTCCAGAACCCTCCAGGCTTCCGAACTCCGCCACCCCTCTGTGGAAAAGGAAGCCCAGGCCATAGTCGAAGCCGTGCGACATTGGAGGCACTATTTGGCCGGCAGGAGGTTTACCCTCCTCACAGACCAACGGTCAGTAGCCTTCATGTTTGATAATGCACAAAGGGGCAAGATCAAAAATGACAAGATTTTACGGTGGCGGATCGAGTTGTCCACGTACAACTATGATATCTTGTATCGTCCTGGGAAGCTCAATGAGCCTTCTGATGCCCTGTCCCGCGGTACCTGCGCCAGCGCGCAGATAGACCGCCTCCGCTCCCTCCACGCGGACCTCTGCCATCCAGGGGTGACCCGCCTATACCACTTCATTAAGACCCGCAACCTGCCCTACTCTATCGAGGAAATCAGGACAGTAACCCGTGACTGCCACATCTGCGCCGAGTGCAAACCGCACTTCTACCGCCCCGAGCGCGCACACCTGATCAAAGCATCCCGCCCCTTTGAACGTCTCAGCATTGACTTCAAGGGGCCCCTTCCCTCTAACAACCGCAACATTTACTTCCTGGCGGTTGTCGACGAACACTCCCGCTTCCCCTTTGCCATTCCCTGTCCCGACATGACCACATCGACCGTCATTAAGGCCCTCCTCTCCATCTTCTCACTGTTTGGCTACCCCGAGTACATTCACAGCGACCGGGGGTCCTCATTTATGAGCGACGAGCTGCGTCAATTCCTGCTCGACAGGGGCATCGCCTCTAGCAGGACGACCAGCTATAACCCTCGGGGTAACGGACAGGTCGAGCGGGAGAATGGTACCATCTGGAAGACCATACTACTGGCCCTCCGGTCCAGAGATCTCCCTATTTCCCGATGGCAAGAGGTGCTCCCCGATGCGCTGCACTCTATCCGCTCACTTCTCTATACTGCTACTAATCAGACACCTCATGAACGTCTTCTTGTTTTCCCCAGGAAGTTGTCCTCCGGATCCCCTCTCCCGACGTGGCTGGTCACCCCCGGACCCATCTTGCTCCGGAAGCATGTGCGGGTGCACAAGTCCGACCCGTTGGTGGAGCATGTCCAGTTACTCCACGCTAACCCGCAGTACGCGTATGTGGAGCACCCCGACGGTCGGCAGGACACGGTCTCCCTCCGGGACCTGGCACCCGCCGGCGTGCAGCCCCCCCCCCCACCACAGACCCCCCCCTCCCCTTTTTCACCCCAGCACCCCACTCAGCTTCCCCATCCCTCATCCATGGCGTCTCCGCGGCCAGCTCAGGTGACGGAGACTACTCGAAGTCTATCGCTCCCGGACTCCAGGACATCAGCAGGACCATCAGCCGATCCGACGACACCTCCTCCACTACGGCGCTCGGCCAGGACGTCAAGGACCACCAAACGACTGATCGAATCCTTCTAGAGTTCTACGGTCCCATGGACTTCCTTTTGTAAATATTGTTATGTCTGGGCCAGTGGCAAGCCCCCAAATTCGACAAGGGTACGGAGAGAAAATTATTCTCCCGACGGCTACTCATATCATCAGTTCTCCCCCCCCCCCCCCCGGGTCTCGTTCACACCCCCCCCCCCCCCCCCCGCCTTCCTTCTCCGTAAGGGGTGAATGTGATGATATGATCTGCATACTCGTCTGCCATTGGGCCAGAACGTCGGCTTACCATTGGCCCTGGTCGGTCATGTGCCTCTCGACCGGTTGGCCGAGAGGCTGAGTTAACCACGCCTCTATCAACGAGGTATAAATGCTCAGAAGCCTGACGATCGTCCCTTTCCACTGTATACGATCGCCAGGCTGTGTTCTAGTTAATTAAAGCCTGACATTGGTAAATCACTTGCCTCACGTGCAGTCGATGGTGCATCATTAGTGAAGGAATGTGATTAAAGTCTTAAAGCACTAATGGTCCCACGGGAAACTCCCAAGTCTGAAAGGTGCTATCAGAAGGTTAATTTTTGTTTGAAAATAGGTATCAAGTTGAATTGCAAGGGAAATGGGTTGAGAACACTCAGGGGAAATAGAGTCCGTCCCTAGGGTTTTTCAAAACAAGCCCCTGGAGCTTAGGGTCTGCCAGAAAAAGCAGCTCATGTATTGTTGTTTAAAAATGTGGTCTATCAACCCTGAACAAGTTTTGTTACACTTCATGTGGTTGGAATGTGTGAACAATAGCCATCAGCATAACTATGACAGTGTGATGTTACAGTAAGAAGTCTTGCAACACCAGGTTAAAGTCCAACAGGTTTGTGCTCACCCCAGTCCAACGCCGGCATCTCCACATCATGGCTCCCATCGACACCGCAAACTGCCGGCTCAAAGTGGAGAGGATCTCCAGGAAGGTCGCGCATATAGACACTGACATTAAGTTTCTACAACAAACCTGTTGGACTTTAACCTGGTGTTGTAAGACTTCTTACTGTGCTCACCCCAGTCCAACGCCGGCATCTCCACATCAGTGTGATGTTACAACGGAGGGCTAAAACCATTCAACACATTTCTATGTAAACCTACTGCTCCAGCAGAAATTAATAATGGTAACAATCTTTATTAGTGTCACAAGTAGCCTTACATTAACAATGAAATTAGCAATGAAGTTACTGTGAAAAGCCCCTAGTCGCCACATTACAGCACCTGCTCGAGTCCACAGGGGGAGAATTCAAAATGTCCAATTCACCTGACAAGCGCATCTTTCGGGGCTTGTGGGAGGTAACCGGAGCACCCGGAGGAAGCTTCAAGAACATTTATAGTACAGAAGCAGATAGTTCAGGTGTGCGTCTGTGTCACTGCTCCACTTTTCACCTCATCCTGTTAGCACTGTCTTCCTGTTCCTTTATCCCCCCCCCAATATCGAACTTACTCAATGCCGTGTGTCCCAGTGACTCATTCTCCACCGAGAACTCCTCGTTTCTGGGTTTGTTTCAACTAATCTTTCTAAACCTATTGTTGGTGACATCTTGTGAAATGTGACACATTGCCAAATGATTTAATCAAATTGGTCCAATTGGAGTAGCGGTGAAAACAGCAACAAGGCTGTTTTACTGGAAGAGCAACAAATCCAATTGCAACAGGCAGTCCAATTAAATTGAAATAAGTTTAAAACCAAGTGGAGATATGTTTTCTTAAAAAAAAGCTATAAAACTGGCACTGGGCAAAAACATTGAAGCTCCCTGCCTCCCCAATTTAAAAATAGTATAATTTAGTTCGGATTTCCAGCATTTGCCTTCATTCAATATCAAAATATTTCCAAATTAACCCCTCCCTCTTGATTTTCTGATGCTTGAAGGAAATGCAAATGAGGCAGAGTTATTTAAAGTGGGGCTGATACAATAGTTGCAGGCAGTTCTGGGTGTGGGCTCGTGCTTGCTTGCAGTAGATTTCTCTTCCGCTCTTTGGGAATTTTCATACCTTGAGGAGGATCCTTAAAAATCCTGCACTGATTTTGAATCTGAAATAGTGTGACCGATTCTTCAAAGAGGTAGGAATCCTTCGCTGTCTTGCCACCTATTTGGATTTTCTTTTAGAAAGGGCTATTTTGAGGGAAATTGTGAAATTGTTGCTCAAGAACCCTCTTCTCTACCCGCTCACACACTCTCCCTCTATTTCTATAACTCTTCACCTTTTCTTTCTCTCCCAGCCTTTCAATTCTCTTCTCTCAAATCCCCCTCCATTCCTTCCCCCCATCTTTATTTATTAGTCCCTTCCATGTTCTCCTTGCTCTGTCCTTCTTTTCACTGCTGTCTGTCAATCTATTTTTTCACTTCTCTCCACATTGACTCTGTCTCTATCCATTCATCTCTGCCTCTGCTTTCCCTTCCTTCCCTCTCTCTGATGGGGAATATGACATGAATTAAGTTTTGATTTATTGCCGTGTGTACTTGGGTGTAGTGAAAAGTATTGGTCTGCAAAGTCCAGGCAGATGGTTCCATATATGGAGGGGAGGGGAGGGGAGGGAGGGGGGAGGGGGCATACAATAGATACACAAAGTAAATACATAGATATAGACATCGGGTGGAGCATGCGGGGTGTAGTGCTGCATAGTTGAGAAGATCCATGACATCAGTTCAGTCCATAAGAGGGTCTTTCAGGAGTTTAGTAGCAGTGGAGAAGAAGCTGTTTTTGAACCTGTTACTGCTTGTTCTCCGACTTTAGTACAGTAGTCCCCCGTTATACCGCGGGTGTTGGGGTCCAAGACAGCCACCCGCGTTGCATCCGAGCCGCGGATAGCCTACGAAAATTTTGAAAGAGCAACACATGGCCAGATAATGTTCTGCTGCGGGAAAGAATAATTACAAGTGAACCTATCAGGGTAGTTTCAGGTATTGTGGATGTAATAACCTTACAATGTAAGAATAGAAGGGTGTTTTAAATAAAAAACATCAAAAGTTCTTTCAAGTTTTAAATTTATTAAAAAATACCACTCAAAAATATATACAATAATACATGAAATAGCACTTACAAGCATATTTTAAAAAATCATTTAAATCACATGAAAAAGTCTGTGAGTTTCTTCTGGCACAGGCACATCCCCTTCCTCACCTTGACTGTCAGAAACGGTCTCAACATAAGTTCTCAAACTGTCCTCATCTTTCTCCCACCCACGGAGGGTTGACTCTGGCACACCAGTCTCTCTGGATAATTTTGCCTTTGTTTCGCCGTTTCTAATACGGTCTATCAAATTTATCTTTTCCTTTACTGTGTAAGACTTGCGCTTAGGCATTTTGTATTTATACGCTTTAATTACAAATCATCGCGGCTATTTATCGCGGCTAATCGGAATGACAAACAAGTTCACCGACTTAAAAAGGTGTTGTTTCAAAAAGAGTGAAAAATGTTGGGGTCCATAAGCGCCCCCGCTGTATATCGTGAACCGCGGTATTGCGGGGCGTGGTATAACGGGGGACTACTGTATCTTCTGCCCGATGGAAGAGAGAATAACCTGGGTGGGAAGGGTCTTTGATAATGCTGCCCACTTTCCCAAGACAGCGGGAGATGGAGACACGGCGCACGATCCAATGGCCACGCTGCCCCAGAAAAGAAGTTTGCGAGTCGTAGCGATGCAAATCCTGTCCCGTGTGCAAATCTGCATTCCCGAGGTACCTGAGTCTTTGGGATTCACTCCCTTCATCTCCGAGAACCTGGGTGAGTGCCGTTCAGCACTGGTCCTCACAAATGGGGACCAGCTGGAATGGCACTCGTGGGGGTCTTTCAAGGGATCGAACACTTTCTCCCCCCCCCCCTCCCCTAAAAGCACAGTGGGTGTACCTACACCTCAAGGACTGCAGTGGCTCAAGAAGGCAGCTCACCACCACTTTCTGAAGGGCAACTAGAGATGGGCAATAACTAAGGACGCCCACATCCCGTAAATGAATAAATAAAAAAATAAAAAATGATCTGAAGATTTTTGATCCAAGTGGTGTATAGTCTGGGAGAAGGCCTTCTTAAGCTGCTATATGGTAAAGTTTAGAGTGAGTTGAGTGTGTAAGTGAAGTGGGAGGGTAGGTGGCTGTGACAGGTGGGGGAGATGGTGAGTCAGGTCGGTTGGGATAGTCAGTTGGCCCAGGTGTAGTTGCAATGAATGATCGTTAGCTTGGCCGGACTAGTTGGGTGGTTTGGGTGTGGTCCGAAGTGGCTTTAAGACTATGAACTTTTTTTCTGGGTAACTATTAAGGTCAGACAGTAGGAACCGTCTCTGTCAGTGCTTCTCAAACTATCTGATGTGGCGGACCGGCAGTTTTTTATTTCAATGTGCCAGGGACCGGTGAGCGAAACAAGCCAATCCAGCTGGGGGTTCGGGGGGTGGGGTTGTGACACCCCAGAAAGTTTTTTGAGATATATCTTATTGCAGGGGCAATTATATTACATTATATTATATTATTGCACATATAATGGATATATAATCTGAGATTATATATATAAACTGAGATAATGTAATATTTCTTTCATTTTTATAGCTGTACATTTTCCAGTGGAAGAGGGATGGGTCAGTGAATTCAGATCACCCCCCCCCCCCCCAACCAAGCACGGCCCGAGGACGCAACCCCCCCCCCCCCCCCCCCAGCATGGCCCGAGGACGCAACCCCCCCCCCCCCAGCACGGCCCGAGGACGCAACCCCCCAGCCCCCTAGCACGGCCTGAGGACGCAACCCCCCCCCCCCCCCAGCCCCAAGCACGGCCCGAGGACGCAACCCCCCAGCCCCCTAGCACGGCCTGAGGACGCCACCCCCCCCCCCCCCCAGCACGGCCTGAGGACGCAACCCCCCCCCCCCCCCAGCACGGCCTGAGGACGCAACCCCCCCCCCCCCCCCCCCCCAGCCCACAGCACGGCCCGAGGACGCAACCCCCCCCCGCCCCCAGCACGGCCTGAGGACGCAACCCCCCCCCCCCCCCAGCACGGCCTGAGGACGCAACCCCCCCCCCCCCAGCCCACAGCACGGCCGAGGACGCAACCCCCCCCCCCCCCCAGCCCAAGCCCCCAGCACGGCCCGAGGACGCACCCCCCCCCCCCCAGCCCAAGCCCCAGCATGGCCCGAGGACGCAACCCCCCCCCCCCCAGCACGGCCCGAGGACGCAACCCCCCCCCCCAGCCCAAGCCCCCAGCATGGCCCGAGGACGCAACCCCCCAGCCCCCTAGCACGGTCTGAGGACGCAACCCCCCCCCCCCCCCCCCCCCAGCACGGCCCGAGGACGCAGCCCCCTAGCACGGTCTGAGGACCCCCCCCCCAGCACGGCCCGAGGACCCCCCCCCCCAGCACGGCCCGAGGACGCAACGCCCCGCCCGCCCCGCTCAGCACGAGGACGGAACCTTGGAACGCTCCAGCTCCAGCTCCAGCTCAGAACTCACCTTTGCGCAAGTGTGAAAGTGTTTCTTTCCTGGGAGTACTCCACGTACCGGCAGACGGTACGCGTACCACACTTTGAGAAGCACTGGTCTATGTCATCCTTTTGGTATTTTCTCATTGCAGAATAATTGCCCAATGGAAGTTTAAACTTCCAGAACAATTAGTGTATATAATCCTTTTACACAAGGGGCGGGATTCTCTAATCCCGCGGCAGAGTGTCCACGCCGTCGTAAACGCCCTTGCGTTTTACGATGGCGTGAACGGGCCGCTGCCAGGACTAATTCTGGCCCCTACAGAGGGCCAGCACGGCGCCGGAGCGGTTCGCACCACTCCAGCTGCCGATCCCGGTGCGAATTGTGCGTCGCGGGATCCGCACATGCACAGTGGCGCCAGCTCCAGCGCGCACATGCGCTGTGGCCTCCTTCAAAGCGCCGGCCCTGACGCAACGTGGCGCAGGACTACAGGGGCCGGCGCGTAGGAAAGGAGGACCCCAGCCACAGAGTCCGGCCCACCGATCAGTGGGCCCCGATCGCGGACCAGGCCACATCGGAGGCCCCCCCCCCCCCCCCACGGGCTGCCACCCGACCCTTCGCCGGCGGGACTCGTTCTTTTTTTTACGGCCGCTTGGCCCGTTCGGGCTGGAGTAATTGCGGGGGGGGGGGGGGGGGGCCTGCGTAGAGCAGCCCACGAGTGGCACCACGCAAACCACGCCAACGCCAATGGCACCGATTCTCCACTCTGCGGAAAATTGCGTGCCGGCGTCGGGGCAACGTGGCCCGGTCACGGAGATTCTCCGGCCCGGCCCAGAGTTGGGGGAATCCCGCCCATGGTCTTCGGACAGAAGTGGGGGGGATGGAGTGAGGTGGTATCCCCAGAGCATCTTTAGACAATTCAACGGTACTTAACTAGATAGTGACCCAGGAAATGTTCGATACATTAAAATCTAGTCTAACTCTTGGGTAACTACACAACGTCCAGCCCCCACCATGCACTACCCTGCCCCAAGCCTCCCCACACACTACCCTCCTGACCTGATCATCTACTTATCCATCTCATCCACCTCAGTCGCCTTACCCACTAATGCACCTCGTCCCACCGACCAATTCACTCACTCTCTCGCACTCACTCATTTTCAGATTGGACATTTAAACTTGGGGCAACTTGTGTTTTAATAAGGTTGCGGGCGATCTGCCTTCTCTGTCCATGGGACCCTCATTTCTGGGACAGCTGGGGTTGGAACACCCCGGCAGAAAAGTGGAGCAGCATCAGGTCCGGGAAATCCAACATTGTATTCGGCTCCTCTAAGATTTGGTTCATTCTCATTTATAGTGCCTGGGGTTATACGTGGTGGCACCGATTGGCAACTGGGCTGGATTTCTGAGTACGAGGGGAAGGGGGATTATTCGGGCGTTTTACCCATCAGGTTGCGCAAGCAGAAGCCTCTTTTTCTGGAAGGTTCCCGCCCTGGAGTCCACCTGAATGATGGGTTTGGCTCCTTGTCCCGCAGGGAATGGCTTTGGAGGAGAGACCAGGTCCCGGACAGTTTGGGTATTGCAGATGTGAGTGGGAGCATGGTGTTGGCAAAGTGTCTTTTAGTTGGAAGCTGCCGCATGTGGGCGCAGATAAAGCAACGGCACTGCCCCCTCAACCAATCGTATTAAAAATTCCTATGGGGACATCAAGAGGGGGAACATCAAGAGGGGGAACATCAAGAGGGGGGGACATCAAGAGGGGGAGTTTAATGGCTAAAATCTGGGTGGGTTTGGAGTGGGTGGGTTGTTAAAATTGTAAAAAAAAATCTCCAAGTTTCATCCCGCCCTTCTGTTTTTTTGGGAAGCTCGATCGATGGGCAGGCCATGCAATAAATATTGATGAAAAATTCAATATTAATTTAAATATAGTAAAGAAGATGCTTGACAGAAACTTTCCCTGTTTTTCAGCGTTAACACTGGCTGCCTAGGTAACCTGGATCTTTTGGTCAGGGGGGCGGGGGTGGGAAAGTGGGTACATTGAGGGAAGGTCAGAGCTGTTTCTAGGCCTGAGGAGCAGGAGCGCTTCTTTCTAGTCCGACCCAACAACCCTGCCTCGACCCTGCCCATCCTCAGACACTCTCCCGACATATTCTTTGTTTTAATTCAATCACAGAACACTGATATCGTCGGCAAGGCTCAGACTTATTGCCTACCCCCTGTAAGTGGTCTTAACTGAATGGCTTGCTCGGCCATTTTAGAAGGCCCGGAGTTGCAGGTAGGTCAGATCGGGGTAAAGACAGCAGATTTCCTTCCCTCTCCTAAATGGCACTAGGTGAACCTGAAGGATTTTTAACACCGATCTTGTAACTCTGCAGTCAGCATTGTTGAGACTAGCTTTTGATTTCGGATTAATCATCGTAACCATAATTTAAATTCCCTCAGATGCTGAAGGGGGGGGGGGGATTCGAACTGGTACCTCCAGATCATTATTCTAAAAACAAAATTGATCTGAGCACCTTGGGATTCTCTGAAAGGCGCTATATAAATTAAAGTTCTCGCTTTGTTTCCTTTCATTCACTTTTTTCACTTTCCTTTTCTTTTGTTTTTTGTTGCTCTCCGACAGGTAAAGAATGAGAAATTATTTACGAATATTTGAAAAAGCTGCGCTGTTGTGCATAGGCATTCTGGGATTGGTGTTCCTTTTCAACCATGACCGTCCACCACGAGAGATTGATGAAACTCCCACGGAGGTTGTCAAAGCCACCATCGTACGCCCCATCAGGAGAGAGAAACAAGAAACGGCTTCCTTGTGCATCGGAAACAAAACCGTCATGGGTCTGCCCAAATTTGATGAAGAGCCTCAGCACATCAAGGACTTCCTGATGCACAAACACTGCAGGGAATTTGACCTCATTCAGAATGTCCCGGGGAAGTGCGGGGGTCGAAATAATTCCCAAAACGTCTTCCTGCTTCTGGTGATCAAATCTAGCCCCTTGAATTACGACCGGCGCGAAATGGTGAGGAGGACCTGGGGGAAAGAGCGAGTGTTCCAAGGAGTCCAGATCAAGACGGTCTTCATCACTGCAGTTGCTCCTGACCAAAAAGAAAGGAAGAAGCTGAATCGGGTATTGGAGATGGAGAACCAGCAGCATCAAGACATCTTGCAGTGGAATTTCATAGACACCTTCTTCAATCTCACTCTCAAGCAGTACAAACTGATGCAGTGGCTGGATGATTATTGCCCCGGGGCCCAATTCATCTTCAATGGAGATGACGATGTCTTTGTCCATAGTGACAATATGGTGGAGTACTTGCAAGACATGAACGCTTCTCAGCACCTGTACGTGGGATATCTCATTGGGTTGGTGGGCCCTATGCGGGAAAAGTGGAGCAAGTATTACGTCTCGCAGTTGGTGACTCAGAACAATTCCTATCCACCCTATGTAGCCGGAGGGGGCATCCTCATGTCCAGGTTCACAGCCATCGCCATCTACCGTGCTGCCCGTGCCATTGAGTTCCTCCCCATCGATGATGTTTTCTTTGGCAAGTGTCTGGAGGTGGGTGGATTGGCCCCCAAATCACACATGGGGTTCCGGGTGAATGGAGTGAAAGGGGTGACTCCCCAGGATGACTCGTTCAACCCATGCTATTACCGTGATGTCCTCATGGTACACCGTTTTCAGCCCCACGAGCAGTTGCTAATGTGGGAGGCTGTGCATGAAAGTAGCCTGGACTGTGCTCAGTCACCACAGCAAACTGCTTGACAACAGAAGCAGGTCTCGAAGTTAGCAAACGACTGTGGGAGGAACTCAGAACACTGTGAATGGGATATGATCTATTTATTTAAAAACATGGAGAATTCAACAGGTTATTACATTTTTCGATTGGCCATGAAGGGGCATATCTTGTTTAATAATTGTCTCGTCACTCTCCTCTTTCCACCATGATTCGGCCTCCAGTTGCTGAAGGCTGGCAAGGATCTTGGACCATAAGGGGCGGCACAGCTCCGTTCACTGTCCACCTTGTCTTGTGTCCTCCCAAACACACTAATTACAGAATGATCAGGCACTGCCCAAACAAAATGGACACCAGTTGGAGATCCTCTGCTGCTGGGACGGAACAAACGCATTTGGCACTGAACGCTTAGTCACACACACCCACACCCTCGGCGAGAGTTTGAGCCAACCTTTTTTTATACCTGGTCAATGTTTCTATTGGGTTTACCTCTAATATAATATATATACATATAATATATATACATGTATGTATGTTTTTCCCTCCCTCATTGCCCCACCCAAAGCTTGGAGGGTCAGAACCAATGTAATTTAGTGTTTCACTGAGCACAACGTCTGGAGGTGTCCTTGGATAAGGGACTGAATGAAGGATCTTAAAATCATTCATGGGGCACATTGATGTTGTAATATGGAGCAAGTGAATGGATGAACGAGAGGGATGGCAGAACTGGATGGGCTGACTGGCACCCCCTCATCCTCAATTCTAATAAACAGCTCAAACTCAATTGTGTTCCTTCCTGTTGTCAAAGGTGTTGGTTTAGTTCCTCAATTCCTTGTCATTTAAGTTTGGACGAGTGTTTTGCCACCTTTAGACCCTGATACTCAGGTACCAGGCTTCTTCCTGTCCTCTAAAAATCTACTGATATTTTTCCGACTATTTATGGGACATTGCTGTTTGGAAGAAAAATCAAATAAATCTTTTCCTCGTTTATTTTTTTAAAAATGAATTTGGTTAAGAACCAACTATTTGCCTGTCCGATTGATTCTGTTCCTACAAGGGATTGGATTGGTTTATTGTCACGTGTACTGAGGTACAGTGAAAAGTATTGTTCTGCATACAGTTCAGACAAATTATTCCGTACACGAGAAGAAAATACAGAGGGCAAACATTAAGTACATGAGCGCAGGCATCAGGCGAAGCATACAGGAGTGTAGTACTACTCAGTAGAGAAGATGTATGAAGAGATCATAAAGGAATCCGGTAACAGGGGGAAGAAGCTGTTTTTGAATCTGTTAGTGCATGTTCTCAGAAGGGCGGTACGGTGGCACTGGAGGCAGAATGTGGTGGAAGAGTGCAAAGAAAGAGTAAACAGGCTCAGTGGGTAGCAGTCCTGCCTCTCGGGCAGAGGTCTGTGGGGTTCAGATTCCACTCAGAACTGTTAGGCCACCGAAAGGAGGCCATTCAGCCCATCGTGTTTGTGCGGCCCTCCAAACAAGCCTTATGGTTTAGTGACCCTCCCTTGCACATTCAATAAGTCAAAACAAACCATTGTTTCTATTCAAGTAATCGCTCTCTCGAATGCCTCAACTAAACCTGCCTCCACCCACACTTCCAGGCAGCGCATTCCTTACCCAAACCAGTCCTGGGGTGAAAACGGTTGTTCTCACTCCAGAGAATCGAGTGCAAAATCGGGGCAGATACTCCAGTGCAGGCATCATGGTGTGCTGCATTGTTTTTTAAAAAAAATCTTTTTATTGGTATTTTCCACATTTATCAACAGTTTTATACATTTTCTGCCGCGTTAGTTCATACAGAGAGAATTTACAGTGCAGAAGGAGGCCATTCGGCCCATCGAGTCTGCACCGGCTCTTGGAAAGAGCACCCTACCCAAGGTTAACACCTCCCCCTATCCCCATAACCCAGTAACCCCACCCAACACTAAGGGCAATTTGGACACTAAGGACAATTTATCATGGCCAATTCACCTAATCTGCACATCTTTGGACTGTGGGAGGAAACTGGAGCACCCGGAGGAAACCCACACACGGGGAGGATGTGCAGACTCCGCACAGACAGTGACCCAAGCCGGAATCGAACCTGGGACCCTGGAGCTGTGAAGCGATTGTGCTATCCACAATGGTACCGTGCATACAGAAAGGTTTATCCTGTCGTTCCCTTAATTTACTTTATGTACATTTTGCCACCCTTTGGCTCGGCCTGTGGTCCCTTCCGCCTCCCCCTCCTGCCCCCCTCACACCCTCCGCCCCCTCACCCCCTTCCTGCCCCCCTCGCTGCCCCCTCCCATCCCTGCCCTCTTCCTGCCCCTCCCTTTCCTGTTCCCGCCCCTCCCTGCCCCCCTCTTGTGTCCTCCCCATTTCCCCCCTCCCTTTT